>NC_025998.2:52500267-52591839 GCF_000442705.2 Elaeis guineensis | reverse complement strand
TTTCTTTTGTTCTGACATGCTTAATTTCGATTGTCTGAAGGAGCTACTCCCTGTCGTTATAAGCTCATGCCAAAAGAAAAGATATGCGAATATGAAACTTTTATTTAAGGCAAAGTTATCGGTAATACATTCGTAATTTTTTGAATTTCATGGTCGCGGAAGGTCTGCTCCTCCGAGCTCTTTTAGATAGTATGTTTCCGGCCGGACTACCTCCTTGACTTCATACGGGCCTTCCCAGTTTGGGGCAAGTTTTCTTGGTTCTGAGGTTGTGAAACAGCGGCTCGCCGAAGTACTAAGTCCCCCACTCTGAAGGCTTTGCTCTTGACCCGGGAGTTGTAGTAGCGGGCTGCTTTCTGCTTGTAGGCTGCCATCCGAACTTGAGCTGTCTCCCCTTTTCTTCTAACAAGTCGAGGTTGGCCTTGAGATCCTGTGAGTTGCGCTGCTCGTCGAATGCACAACTCGCACGACGGAAGCTTGAGTTCATCGGATCACGGCTTCTGTTCGAAGGCTAAGGCAAAGGGGTCTCCCCTGTGGGCAGTCTTTGGGTAGTTCGGTATGCCCAACACATGATAAAGCTCATCTGCCCAAGTTTCCTTTGCTTTTTCAAGTCTCGCCTTGATTCCTTGCAACAGAGTCCTGTTAGTACCTCGGCTTCGCCGTTTGCCTGTGGATGGGCTACTGACGTGAAGTTATGGGAGATGTTTAAGTCCTCACAAAATTCAGCAAACTTGCTCAGCAAATTGTCGCCCATTATCAGTAATGAGAGTTCTGGGTAAGCCGAACCTACAAACAATTGACTTCCAAGACGAAGTCCTGCACTTTAGCTTCTGTGATTTTCGTCAAAGGTTCAGCTTCGACCCACTTGGTGAAGTAGTCAATTGCCACCAGGAGGAACTTCGCTGCCCGGATGCCATGGGAAAAGGTCCGAGGATATCCATCCCCCATTGTGCAAACGGCCATGGGGCACTCAAGGGTGTAAGTTCGGAGGCGGGTTGCCTTTGGATATTGCATATCTCTGACACCGATCATACCTTCTGACATATTCGATGGAGTCATGGTACATTGTAGGCCAGTAATAACCTTGTCGGAGCAGTTTGGGATAAAGATCTGGCCCCAGGTGACTTCGCAGACTCCTTCATGTACCTCCCACAAGGCAAAGTCGGCTTCAGAAGGTCGGAGATATTTCAGGAGGGGCAAAGAGTGACCTCTTGTACAGCTTGCCTTCATAAAGGATATATCGGGAGGCCTGGTTCTAAGCTTCCGAGCTTCTTTTGCATCATGAGGAAGAACCCCGTCCTTGAGGTATGCAACCAGTGGGTCAATCCAGCTGGGTTCATGGCTGATCTCCATCACAAGCTGCGTTTCTTCCGTACTTGGACACTTCAGAACTTCGAAGAAGACTTCCTTGGGTAGTTCAGCCGGAGCCAGTGTAGCCAACTTGGAGAGAAGATCGGCCCTGATATTTTCTGCTCTTGGAATCTGCTTGATGTCAAAGCTCTGAAGGCAGGGATGATCTCTTTTATCTTTTCGAGATACTTGGCCATACTGTCCTCCCGAGCTTCATAGTTTTCGCTGACTTGTCCCACCACCAATTGGAGTCACTGTAGACTTGGAGCCGATCTACTTCTAATTCTTTGGCGATCTTCAGTCCTGCAATCAGAGCTTCATATTCTGCTCGTTATTTGTTCGCAAAAATTCGAAGTGCACGTACTCCACGATAATTCCTTTCGGATTGACCAAGATCAGGCCCGCACCTGCGACATGTTGGAGGAACCGTCCCATAGAGGGCCCAAAAACCATCAGGGAGATCTGTTCTTTCTTCAGGGAGTTCGGCTGGAGCCCTGGGTTGTCAGCTTCACCTCGTTCAAGTTCCTCTTCGGAATAGTGCATTCCACTATGAAGTCTGCTAATATCTGGGTCGATAGGTGATAGTTGATGTCGAATTTGTGAGCTCGACTGCCCATTTTGCTATCCTTCCGGAAGCATCCGCTCGATGCAGAACCGCCTTAATCGGCTGGTCGGTGAGCAGTGTTATGGTGTGCCCTTGAAAGTAAGGTCGGAGCCTTCGAGCTGCAATCAACAAGGCATAAGTTAGTTTCTCTAACTTAGTATACCTGATTTCGATGTCTCTCAATACTCGACTTATGTAGTAGATCGCCGTTGAATTTTTGCTTCTTCCTTAACCAGAACTGCTGCGAGAGGCCACAGGGGAGACGCAGGTACAGGAACAACTCCCTCCAGGATTCGGGCTTTGCCAATAGGGAGGTGAGCCGAGGTAGTTCTTTAATTCTTCGAATGCTTGCTGACATTCAGTGGTCCAACAGAAGTTCTTCGAGCTTGAGAGTCTGAAAGAAAGGTAGGCATCGATTCGACCGACCTTGAGAGAGAAGCGATTCAGACCTGCTACTCTCCCAGTAAGGACTGAACTTCCTTTATTGACTTCGGGCGGTCATTTTCCTGATGGCAGAATCTTTTCAGATTTGCTTCGATCCCGCCCCGATACCATAAAGACAAGAATTTTTTTGAGGTTACTCCAAAAAGTGCACTTGGCTGGGTCAGCTTCATCTTATATTTTCGGAGGGCGCTGAAGGTCTCCTAAGGTCGCGACATGGTTCATTATGGATTTACTTTTTTACAAGCATATCGTCCACGTAGACCTCCATGTTGCGGTCGATCTGCTCTTTGAAGATCTTGTTCACCAGCCATTGATAGGTCGCCCCTGTATTTTTGAGGCCAAAAGGCATGACCCTGTAACAATAAAGACCACGGTTAGTAAATAAAAGTAGTTTTTTCTTCATCCTCTGTGCCATCCTGATTTGATTGTAGCCGAGAATCATCCATGAAAGTGAGAAGCTCATGGCCCGAGGTTGCATCCACTATTGGTCAATTCTGGAAGAGGATAACTATCTTCGAGCAGGCTTTTTTAGCTTTTTGAAGTCTATACACATCCTCCACTTGCCGTTCGCCTTCTTGACGAGAACCACATTGGAGACCCAGTTCGGATAGTTGACTTCTCTGATGAACCCGATTTCAGGAGTTTATCAACTTCCTCAGCTATTGCATTTGCTTTCGGTGCATGACTCAATTTTTTCCTTCATTGGCGATGTTTGGGATCAACAGCAGACGGTGTTCCATGACTTCTGCATAATCCCGGCATGTCCGTCGGAACCCAAGCAAAAATATCCGCATTCTTTTGTAGAAAATTGATGAGCTGTGTCATACCTCTTCCCAGATTGGAGCCGATCTTCACCACATGCTCCTATTCCATCGTTCAAAGAATTGAGACAAGATTTCAATTGGCTCATCCCGTTCTTCACAAGTCATCGCGGGTGTCTAATCCATCAATCGGACAGGGGTCAAACTGACCATTTCTTTGTAGGGCTATGTTATAGCAGTGTCTTGCCAGGACTTGATCTCCTCTGACCTCTCGACCCTTGGCTAGTAGAAAATTTCAACTTCAAATGGTAGGTCGATACCAAAGCTCGGAGGGCATTGAGGCCGATCGGCCGAGTATTGCGTTGTAGGCAGACGGCCCTTACTACCAGAAAATTCACTTGCGCTCTTGATTGCTTTCGGGTACCGACCTGCAACTACAGTTAAAGTTATACTCCTTCCACTGCACAGCATCGCCAGTGAACCCTACCAACGGGAGCTTATCGGCCTAATCGACCATCCGAATGGATATTTTTGAGAATGCATCGTAAAATAAAATATGATCAAGCTTCCACTATCAAAAGAATGCGGCGTACATCATAGTCAGCAATATTTAAAGAAACTACAACCATCATTATGGAGAATTGAATCTCCTGGCATCTTCTTCAGTAAAGGTTATGGATTCTTCAGTCCTCTGCCGCTTGGGCGATCCTGACCGATCCACTGGCTGCTCCCGTCGGGGTCCTCCAGAGATGGTGTTGATGATCCCGATTGGAGGTCGATCTTCAGGCTGTTCTTCCCTCCTTGTGGCTCTGGCTGTGGTAGGGCCCTCGACCGATCCTCCCTACCTTCAGGCCGCATCGGATGAATCTGTCGAGCCGACCTCGTCTGATGAGCTCCTCGATCTCGTCTCGGAAGTTGAATTACACTCCTCCTTGGTCGTGGCCGTGGTCACGATGATAGAGGCAGAACTTGTTAGGGTTTGCCTTTTCGGGGTGTGTGCGCATCCTTTCGGCCTTGGCAGCTGCTCCCTGACCTCCATCAGCACTTGAGCTTTTGGAGCATTGAGAGGGGCGTAGCTGTGGAATCTTCCTGGGAGAGCTCCACTGAACTCTGCAGTTGGGCTCCTTGCCTACGAGCTCGGGGAGGAGTTCGGACAGCTTGTGTCTGGGGGAGTTCGAGAACGTGGCCGAGCTTCACTCACCTTTTTCAGCTGCGGGATTGCTGGAGTCACCGCCTGCCGCTTCTTCGCGCCTCCTCATCCTTCAGCTGGAAGGCTTCCTCTACTCGGGCATATCTTTCGGCCAGCCAGCAAATCAGCGAAGTTCTGGGATATTTTTTTCAAGAAAATAGAAGATCATTCTTTTGAAGACCGCTCTTCAAGACGGCCATTGCAACTGATTGATCCAAGTTTCGGACCTCCAATGCAGCGGTGTTAAAGCGGTTGATGTAAGTTTGGATGGATTCTCCCTCCTTTTGCTTGATGTTGATGAGGGACTCTGAACCTCTCTGGGAACGCTGGTGCTGAATGAAATGAGCACAAACTGATGGCTATTTGATCAAAGGAGAAGATAGTACCTAGCTTCAGTGTGAGTATCAATTTCTTGCTGCTCCCTTCAAGCTAGATGGGAAAGCTCGGCACAGGATGGCGTCTAGCGCCATGGAGCACATCATTGTCCGGAAGACCTCCAGGTGATCAATCGGATCCGAGATCCCATCGTAGCTCTCAAATTGGGAGAGCTTGAAGTTCGACGGGATCGATTCCTGCATAATCATTTGAGAAAAAGGAGGATCAGTACAGATATCTCACCGTAAGCAGGGGGGAGCATGGTGGAGCTCTTCGATCTGTCGGTTATCTCCTGAAATATTTGATCCAGGAGATCCTCTCGACTGCGAGTCTCGAGGGTCTTCTGGTAGAACGGAGGTAGGGACCCTCCGGGGGTGGAATCATGATCAGACGGAGGGCTCTCCGCCCTCTGCTTCCCTTTTCGGGGAAGACAGGGTGACTGACCCAAGTGGCCACCCGATATAGAATTCTGAACTCCGATGATGCTCTTTCCAACTGCACCAGATGTCTGCAGCAGACTGCTGTACATGGCCTGCACTGCTTCGGTGAGGTCCTACCTGCTGAACCAGTAGGTCGAACTGCTCCATGCTGATGCTGTTGCAGAGGAGGAGGAGCCTGAGAAACTGGAGTGAGGTCAGAGCTTGCGGATCTCACTGAGATCTGGCCATGGAGTCTGTAGATCGCCTGGTGGATGCCTTTCGAGGAGGCATTGGTGGGGATCTGGCAGGAGAAGAGGAGGAAGATGTCGAAGAAGATGATCGGAGACAGTCCCGTTGAGTATCCTTTAAGAACAAGGGTCCTGCGAAGATAAACCCTTCCTCTAGCGTCAATTCTGTTGGTGCAGAATTCTGCCGACGTCGGAGAAGCTGGAGTCGAGGGATCGCGGCGCCATCGGGACCTGCAAGGGAAGTCTAAACCGGAGTTGGGGGTGCTCTAGTATGACCCTCGGATGCTCAAGTCAGTACTCTGCCTCAACAGAAATGGAGCACTCGAATGAGATTTTAGCAGAGTTTCGAGATAGAGTTTAGAGCTCAGAGAAGAACGTATCTGGAAGTCCCTTTTATAGATGGGAGAGCATAACTGATTGACAGCGACGTCCGTAACTACCTGGTAGTGGGCCGTTTGGGGCCACGCGGGGTTTGTTACAGAGAGTAGTGGCGTCAGTGGGCCGTTCAGGGCCACGTGGAGTTTGTTATGGAGAGTGGAGTGGTGTCCGTTGTCGCGACTTACCAGAGAGTGGTGGGGCCACATGGAATCTGTTACAGAGAGTGGAGTGATGTCCGTTGTTGCGACTTGCCAGAGAGTTTGGCCTGGATGGCTGAAGCTCGGTTGGGACATCTGGTGGAGCGGAACGGCTCTCTGTCTCATAATCTAAGAGAAGCTCGGATATTTTTGAGGTTGCTGACGAGTCCACAGTTGTGGGGTGCCTTAGGTGCTGATGCTGTAGGCGAAAGTCATCTGCTGTAGAAGCTCGGATGAAAACTTTCTATTGGAGAAGTCCGGTAGGAGTCTGATTGCTAGAGAAATCCATCTAAAATTTGCCTGATGTGGAAGCTCGTTTGAAGATTGTCCACCGGTAAGGTCCGGTTTCATGAAGAATCCAATAGAGGGTCGACCGACAATGGAGTTCGGATGGCATTGTGGAGGTTCGTCCACTGAAGGAGTCTTGAGGACACTGTGGAAGGTCGAACGTTGGAGGAGTCCGGGATTCAATTCCATTGTAGAAGTTTGGACGGAGTCTGACTCTTGTAGGAGTCTGAAAGGAGGCCACTTATTGTAAAAGCTCGGACGAAGATCGATTGTCGTGGAAGCTCGGATGGAGACTTCTTATTATAAAAATTCTGTTGCTAGAGAAGCTCGATCATTGATGAAGTTCGAAGTAGAGATCCGATTGATGGAGCCCGTCCATTGTAGAAGTTCGGATGGAGTCCGGCTCTTGTAGGAGCTCGGATGAAGTCCGCTTGCAATCGAAGTTTGGAGTAGAGTCAATCGTGGTTGGAAGAAGTCTGGAAGAGATTCGGAGAATAGTCGATCACTGTAGAAAATTAGCTGATAGTGAAGCTCAGAGAGCATTTGGAGCAGTCCGATAGATGAATGGAGGAGCTCATTATTGGAGAAGTCCGGATAGCATGATAGGAGTTTGTCCGTTGGGGGAATCTGGAGGACACTATGGAAGGTCGACCGCTGGAGAAGTTTGGATGGTATTATGGAAGCTCGAACAGTCGGAGGAGTTCAAAAAGACACCGCACAAGGTCGGAAGCCAGAAGAACCCTAGAAGGGTCAGCCTTTTACGAACTTCGACTGGGGTTATTTTATACCCAACACTAACCTATTCGGATCAATTATCCAATTGGTGTCTAAGGTAAGTAATTGAAAGATGGTTATCTAATTGGTTCCATTCACTTACCTGACCAATTTATTGGTGTCTAAGGAAAGCAACGGGGGGACTCCTATCAATCTCCACTTACCTAACCAATTTGGAAGTTTGAGTCTCAAATATAGTTGCTTGGTGGTTTGATTTAGCCCATGCCAATTATATCAGTCATGTGATGACTGATTAGATGAGATCTAAACCCAAATTTCTCCATAAATATTAAGTCTAAGGTCTTCCATCATTGTAGATGTGCGGGCATGCTACCGACGTTGATTGTTTTCGATTGGTTACAGTGGTTTAGTTGCACCAAAAATACGCAACCATTTTATTAGCAAAGAGTTACTGCGGGGTAAAGATGGAGTTAGGCCCAATAACTATTAGGTGAAGGACCCAATGATGGCTTTGCACCTGCTTATGAACGGTGGGTCTGACTTAACTAAGGAGTGTGGGCAATAACTGTTAGGTGAGCCCACATGACTTAGAGACTAAGTAGCTGCAACATGCTTAGAGAAGTATTTGGATAAAGAGTTGTCCATGCATCGATGTTCATTCGTGTTACCAATAATTATTAGGTGAGGTGCATGGCATCGGTGGGACCGTAGCACCCACTAAAAATTCAATTGTCACGTTAGGATTTTCATTTTTCCACTAGGAGAGTGTGGGAGATCTAATAAAATAGTGAGAGTTTCTTTTTGTATTTAAAAGTTCTTAGAGCAAATGATAAAATAAATATAAACATCCAATTAGAATCTTTACTCTCTACTATTCATTGTGTCAGCTTCCAACCCTCTAACTTGAGTCCTAGATATCAACTGATTAATCGAAATTGAGTACATAGACTGGCTCATAAATTTAAAAATTATTTTTAATTTTAAAAAATTAAGTAATATTCTCTACCAGATTATTCTATTGTTAACAATTCATCTAACCCATAGTCAATGAGCTATACTTGATGAGTGGATGGACAATGACAATTAAGATAGGTGCTATGCATGAGCATATGTTCACTACCAACAATATGTTGATTCATCTACAAGTATTGTGAGGTGATCAGAGTCACACAGTGCATGTGATGCATGATGGACAGTCAGTTAATGATCGTTATTTGATAATGATCAAGGATATTAAGGAGCTCAAAAGGCTCGATATGATCATACACAAGGAATTACTTATGGATTTGATCCTGCGATCTTTGATTAGTTTATATGAATAGTTTATGATAAATTACCATATAAAAGACCATCAAGGCACCTTATCTAAATTGATCAATATGTTGCTAACAAAGAAACCTTGAAAGAGTTCAGAGATAAATACTTAGAGAGCCTAAAGAAACAAAGACACACCTAGAGTAGGTATGTCGAAATTGCTCAATATTATCCTTACGATTTTTTTTTCTTCCAGTTGAGTTATAGACTCTAGTGTATAGTCGATAGGAAGGTAGAGAGCAGAAGAAGTAACCCTTGAATTGACTATAGGGCAATAGTTGCTGTTGTAGTCATGGGTATCTATCCTTTGCGATCATCGTTTGGATTAAGTTCTAAGAGATAGTCTCTATCATTTGCATGGTGATGCATATGTGAACTTAATTGAGCAATCAGTGAATGCCATTGGATCTGAAAGATCCAGAATTGAGATAAGCTTAAAGTATATGTGGACTCTTAAGCTAGATCGTATTGGAGAAGAAATGATTAACAAATTGGAGAAATATGAGCTTGGGCTCATTGACTGTTGAGTCAAGTCTAGTTTGTGTATCATCTTTTTGAGAAAATATGAATCAAGTTACTCTTGTGGGATAAGAGAAAAAGGATCACTAAGATATTTATCCTTGTACACATTTGATGTGTGTAGCTCATGTGATGTTCTAACCAAGGAGTTGTCTTTACTTTGTATATGAGATATAAATCTAAAATTTTTGAAAAGTTCAAAAAATTCAGATGTAAGTAGAGAAGCAAATCAAAAAATTTTTATAGGTACTTCGATTGAATCGAGCATGCAATACCAATGAAAAAAATTTCTCGATTATCTCATAAAATGGTATTGTTTCATATTGGACTGCTTTTAGTACATCTCAGCTCAACGAGATAAGAAAAGTCATGAGACTATATGTGATATGATCTGGTCCATAATGAACTTCACTGATTTATGTTTCTTTAGGGACATGCTTCATTTCTAAGAAATTGGGTTCTCTCTAAACTTATTTTTACCACACCGTATGAGATATGGCATGGTGAGAACTAAATCTTAGTTGTTTTGAGATTCGAGGATGTCCAACCTATATCTGGGACAGCAGGTGGATATGTTAAAGGATAGATCTATAAAGTTCATCCTAAAAGAGTTTGGGATATTACTTTCTGATGGGACTACAATGTGATTGTTACCCGACATGCTATCATCTTGAAAAATTATTTGATCAAGATAAATAGTGGGAGAAAAGTTAAGCTCAAAGAGAGTATCTCTGAAGAGCAGCAAGCTTTGGAACCTTAATATCCTATTCATCATGAGCCAGTAGACGTATATTCTTCCTCCACCTCATACACATAGTAAGATCTCCAATCCCCTCAAAAGGTACTTTGGTATACTTAACAGAGGATGTAGAGAAAGTCATTTCTCATTGGACATAAGAATATAGAGATGATCTCAAAGCCTACAATGAGGTGATATACGACATTGCCTCCAAGAAAGGGATGTGAAATAGCTTTCCTGAGAAGGGATCTTCTGAAGATTTCTGTATGGAATAGCCTATAGATTTCACTTCTTGTGATAGGTGATCATAAAGTCTATAATAATCTTAGAGTTGGAATAAGTTATTTGATGACATGATCAAGTTGTTTGATCGAAAAAGAGAAATTATGATTTTCAAAATGGTCAGTGGGAGTATCCAATATTGACATCGATTAAAATATGGTTGAATATAGATTTTTTTATAAAAGATATAAATCGAGCATCCTAAAGATCTATAGTGATAGATGTAATTGGATGCTTGTGTTTTCACAGATAAAGTATAGAGACTGGATGCTGAAAGGATTCAGCATAGAAATCTCGAAGAGGGGTCTGCTACTCTCTCAGGCATAGTCGTATGCCATAATGTACTTGAACTGTTATAGATAATATTGTGAATGTCACAAGTAGATATCAGTTGTATCCAGATCGAGAGTGCTGGATTGCTGTGAAAATGACCTTGAGCTCTTAAGAAGAACTAAGGATATATTTTTAATTTGAAGAAGGATCAAAGCTAGGAGTGGGAGGATACACCAATTCAAATTTCATTGCTGATATTGATGGTAGAGTATCTACATCATGAGGTGTGTTCCTATGTCGATATTTTGAAAGGGTTCTAAATAATCGATCAATTGAAGTTGAGTACACTATAGATGTATAGGATATATTGTAATTTTAATATTAGTTACAAAATTGGATGTCATGCCATCAGATGTCGTAATACTATACTGCAAAGATAATGGCACCATAGCCTTTGCTTAGGAGCCTAGGTCTCACCAGATATCTAAGCCATAGAGCAGCAGAACATGCGACTGCCTCAAGTAGAAATACATAGAGGTGCAGAGAGCAAACTCCATATGTGAAGTGGTTGACTCACTGGTAAGTCACTTAGCTAGCCTAAGACTAAAGCTTATCTTGTGAAGATGGAGCTAGGTACATGGCAGCTTGGCTTTAGTGTAAGTGAGAGATTGTTGGATGTATGTCCTAGAAGCCAATCTTGGCTGACATATTTTATCTCTAGGATATGATTTTGTACTTATTGGATAGTTATATTACCATTCATATTTATGTGTCCATGAATCATTCAAGGGATTAACAAGATGATGACATATTCTCAAAGAGTTGAGAATTTGAGGCGTGTCATTAATGGTTGATTCTTAAAGTACTCCTGATCATAGGATCATCATGGGGATGGTGATTGATCCGGATAGACTAGTGCACGGATCGCTTCCTTCAGATAGATAGATCTCAAGTCTGCAGTGTAGAGATATTGGAATGAGAGTGCAGGTGGTTATTAGAGAACAACTAGCACTGATCGTGACCAACACGAGAAGTCACATGGATGTCTACTCACTCGTTAGTGACTTTCTCGATGTTGTAGTTGCGTGACTGATCTTTTGATCTGAGATGGCACTATTACTTGCAGTGAGGCTGCAGAGTTTGACTGACACATCAACATAGATCTCAAGGAGCCTTTGTAGTGATTGTTGACGATAGTTAGTCCACTGTAGGAGTGGGATGTACATCAAGATGGGATCTATCGATCCTAGCAGAAAGGAGTAGTCCTATGAGATTTAAGAGGCTGAGTCCTTAGGTCTATGGCTATAGCATTGTGATTGATGGAAAAGAATTTTCATTGAGTCACATATGGACTTAAGCTAATTAAATCTATCATATGACTGATGTTAAGATTTGACGATTCATCCATGACCTGCTATTTGGTTGGGACTCACGATAGAGAGACTATATCATGCGCTAACTGCACCTAGAGATTCATCACTTTTATTCTGCTGGGATGCCACTACATACTGTTAGGTGTCACTGATGGATTGTGAGACTCATGAGGATCATCTTGATGGTCAATGATCTTTGATGGGCAGAGTTGAAATTGTTTCAATCCATTGAAAAGAGTTTCAATGATATTGTGATAGAGATCATAATATATCTCATTATCAGATAGAATAGAACCTATAGGATTACACACAAAGAGGCTTTTGACTGATCAGATGGTTGAATTACAATTATGAATCGTAACAGAATTTGATTATTAATTTGATTGATAATTGATCCAATGTAAATGTTACATTATGCAACTTACTAAAAAGTTAGTGAGTTATAGAAAGATTAATTAGCAATAGGATTGCAAATTGGCTCAATTTGATTGAACAATGAAGCTTGTATCAAGTCCAATTTGATTAGATTTAATTTGACTCATTATGAGTTTGATTTGATCAACCCTGTTGGGTATAAAATACCTCCCGATCGAAGTTTGTAAAAGACCAACCCTTCCAGGGCTTTTTCGGCTTTTGATTTTGTGTAGCGTCTCTCTAAACCCTCTCAACCGTCCGAGCTTCCATAATACCATCCGGACTTCTCCGACAATGAGCTTCTCCATCCATCTGTCGGGCCGCTCCAAAAGCTCTCTGGGCCTTACTACCAGCTGACCTTCTACAGTGATCAACTATTCTTCGAACTTCTTTCGGACTTTGTCAATATCCGAGCTTCCCCGACAACGAAATTTCTATAGTAATCAGACTCCATCCAAATTTCTACGACGATCGACCACCTTCAGGATTCCAACCGAGCTCCTGTGAGAGCCAAACTTCTACTATGAGCGGACCACTCCAAACTTCTACTACGAGCGGTCTACTCCGAACTCCTATAGCGGGTGGTCTACCCCAGATATCTACTGTAAGCAAATTTTATTCGAGCCTCTATTGTAAACACATTTCTTCCAAACTTCTATTACAGGTAGACTTCAGTCAAGCTTCTTCGTAGCCGGATCCCACGACAACCGATCTTCGACCAAGCTTCTACAATGGGACAGGACCAACTGGCCAGGTCGCTACTCCAAGCTCCCACGACAATCGATCTTCAACCAAGCTTCTACAATAAGCGGTCTCCTTTCAGACTTCTACAAGAACCAGACTCTGTCCGAACTTCCATAGTGGATGGATATCGGACGAGCTTCTACAATGGACGGACTCCAACAGCTAGATTTCTACAATGATTGATCGCCTCCGGTGTCTGTCGAACCTCCCCAACACCATCCGAGGTCCACCGTCGGCCGACCCTCCGCCATATTCTTCATGAAACTAGACTTCTTCGATGGATAATCTTCAGACGAGCTTCCACATCAGGTAAATCCCAAACGGACTTCTCTAGCAATCGAACTCCTATCGGACTTCACCAATGGGAAGTCTCCATCCGAGCTTCTACAGCAGATGACTCCCGCCTGTGGCATCAGTGCCTGAGGCATTCGACAATAGTAGACTCATCAATAGCCTAAAAAATATCTGAGCTTCTCCTAGATCGATGGGATAGAGAGCCATTCTGCTCCATCAGACATCCCAGTCGAGCTCCAACCGACAGATCCGAACTCTCTGACAAGTCACGATAATGGCCACTACCCTACTCTACTCTCTGCAATGGATCCTACGTGGCTCCACCACTCTCTGGTGAGTCATGATAACGGACACCACTCCACTCTCTGTAACAAACTCCACGTGGCCCTGAACGACCCTTGACGCCACTACTCTCCGTAACAAACTCCGTGCAGCTCTGAACAGCCCACTACCAGGCGGTTACAGATGTTGTTGTCAATCGGTTATGCTTTCCATCTATAAAAAAGGACCCCCAGATACGTTCTTCTCTAAGCTCAAAACTTTATCCCAAAACTCTGCTAAAATTCTCACTCGAGCACTCCATTTCTGTTGAGGCAGAGTACTGACTTGAGCGTCGAAGGGTCTTGCCGGAGTACCCCCAACTCTGATTTAGACTTCTCTTGCAGGTCCCTGTGGTGATCGCGGTCATCTCAACTCCAGCAAATCCGACTTCGGCAGAATTCTGCACCAACAGAATTGGCGCTAGAGGAAGGGCGATGGTTGTGTCTTTGCAGTACCCTTATTCTTAAAGGAGTGCTCAATGGGACTATCTCCGGTCATCTTCTCTGACATCCTCTTCTCCTTCTCCTACTAGATCTCCAATTGATGCCTCCCCGAAAGGCATCCACCAGGTGATTCACAGCCTCCGCGGTCAGATCTCAGGCTCCGGCCTCGCCTCCAGTTTTTCAGGCTCCTTCTCCTTCTCCGACAACGGCGGTCGGTATGGAGCAGCTCGACCTGCTAGTTCAGTGGGTCAGAGGCCTCACCGAAGCAGTGCAGGCCATGCAGCAGCAGCAACAGCCGTAGGCGTCAGTGCGGTTGGAAAGAGCATCGTCGGAGTTCCAAGATCTGGCAGTAGGGCGGGCCACCTAGGCCAGTCATCCTATCTTCCCCAGGAAGGAGAATCCAAGGGTGGAGAGCCCTCAGTCTGATCATGATTCCACTCTCGAAGGATCCCTACCTCCACTCTACCGAAAGACCCTCGAGACTCACAGTCGAGAGGATCTCCTGGATCGAAGGCTCTAGGAGATGAACCGACGGATCGAAGAGCTCCGCCACGCTCCCCCTGATTATGGTAAGGATATCTATACTGACCCTCTTTTCTCTCAAATGATCATCAACACCATCTCTGGAGGGCCCCGGAAGGGAGTGGTCGGTGGATCGGCCAGACTGCTCAAGCGGCAAAGAACTGAAGGATCTATAACCTTTATTGAAGAAGATGCCCGGGAGATCCAATTTTCCCATAATGATACGGTTGTAGTTTCTTTAAATATTGCTGATTATGATGTACGCCGCATTCTTGTTGATAGTGGAAGCTCGGCCGATATTTTATTTTACGATGCATTCTCAAAAATATCCATCCCTGGTGGTCGGTTAGGACCGATTAGCTCCCCGTTGGTAGGGTTTACTGGCGATGCAGTGCCAGTGGAAGGAGTAATAACCTTGACTGTAGTTGCAGGTCGGTATCCAAAATAATCTAGAGCACTGGTGGATTTTCTAGTAGTGAGGGTGCCATCTGCCTACAATGCAATCCTCGGCCGACCTGGCCTCAACGCCCTTCGAGCTGTAGTATCGACCTACCATTTGAAGTTGAAATTTTCTACTAGCCAGGAGGTCAGAGAGGTCAGAGGAGATCAAGCCCTGGCAAGACATTGCTACAACATAGCCCTTCAGAGAAAGGGACAGTTCGACCCCTGCCCGATTGATGGATTGGACACTCGCGACGATCTTGCTGAAGAAAGGAGAGAGCCAATTGAAGATCTTGTCTCAATTCCTTTGAACGATGGGAATAAAGAGCACGTGGTGAAGATCGGCTCCAATTTGGGGGAAGAGGTGTGGACACAGCTTATCAACTTTTTACAAAAGAATACGGATGTTTTCGCTTGGGCTCCGACGGACATGCCAGGGATCGATGCTGAAGTTATGGAACACCGTCTGGCTATTGATCCCGAACACCGACCGATGAAGGAAAAAGTTTGAAGTCATGCGCCGGAAAGGCAGATGGCAATAGCTGAGGAAGTTGATAAACTGCTGAAAGTCAGGTTCATCAGAGAGGTCAACTATCCGAGCTGGGTTTCCAATATGGTCCTGGTTAAGAAGGTGAACGGTAAATGGAGGATGTGCATAGACTTCAAAAAGCTAAATAAAGCCTGTCCGAAGGACAGTTACCCTTTGCCCAGAATCGATCAATTGGTGGATGCAACCTCGGGCCACAAGCTTCTCACTTTCATGGATGCGTTCTCCAGCTACAATCAAATTTAGATGGCATCAGAGGATGAAGAAAAAACTACTTTTATTACTAACTGTGGCCTTTATTGTTACAGGGTCATGCCTTTTGGCCTAAAAAATACAGGGGCGACCTATCAACGGTTGGTAAACAAGATCTTCAGAGGGCAGATCGACCGCAACATGGAGGTCTACGTGGATGATATGCTCGTAAAAAGCAAATCTTCGATGAACCATGTCGCTGACCTTGAGGAGACCTTCAGTGTCCTCCGAAAATATAAGATGAAGCTGAACCCAGCCAAGTGCACTTTTGGAGTAACCTCAAAAAAATTCCTGTGCTTTATGGTATCGAGGTGCGGGATCGAAGCAAATCTGAAAAAGATTCATGCCATCCAGGAAATGATCGCCCTAAAGTCAATAAAGGAAGTTCAGTACCTTACTGGGAGAGTAGTGGTTCTAAATCGTTTCGTCTCAAGATCGGTCGAGCGGTGCCTGCCTTTCTTTTAGACTCTCAAGTAGCCGAAGAACTTCTATTGGACCTCTAGATGTCAGCAAGTGTTCGAAGAGCTGAAAAACTACCTCGGCTCATCTCCACTATTGGCAAAGCTCGAGCCTGGAGAGGAGTTGTTCCTGTACCTGACGGTCTCTCCTGTGGCCCTTGCAGCAATTCTGATTAAGGAAGAAGCAAAAATTCAACGACCGATCTACTACATAAGCCGAGTATTGAGAGACGCCGAAACCAGGTATACTAAGTTAGAGAAACTAACTTACGCCTTGTTGGTTGCAGCTCGGAGGCTCCGACCTTACTTTCAGGGACACATATAATACTACTCACCGACCAGCCGATCAAGGCGGTTTTGCATCAAGTGGATGCCTCTGGGAGGATAGCGAAGTGGGCAGTCAAGCTCACGGAGTTTGACATCGACTATCGACCTCAGTCGGTAATAAAAGCCCAGATATTAGCAGACTTCGTGATGGAATGCACTATCCCGAAAGAGGCCGAACTTGGACGAGATGAAGCCGACAACCCAGGGCTCCAGCCGAACTCCCCTGAAGAAAGAACAGATCTCCCTGATGGTTTTTGGGCCCTCTACGTGGACGATTCTTCCAACATGTCTGGTGCAGGCACGGGCCTGGTCTTGGTCAATCCAGATGGAATTATCATGGAGTATGCACTGCGCTTCAAATTTTTTGCGACAAATAACGGAGCAGAATATGAAGCTCTGATTGCGGGACTAAAGATCGCCAAAGAGTTAGAAGTAGATCGGCTTCAAGCCTACAGTGACTCCCAATTAGTAGTGGGATAGGTCAGTGAAAATTATGAAGCTCGGGAGGATAGTATGGCCAAGTATCTAGAAAAGATAAGGGAGATCCTCCCTACCTTCGGCAGCTTTAATATCAGGCAGATCCCAAGAGCAGAAAATACCAGGGCCGACCTTCTCTCCAAGTTGGCTACACTGCCCCCGGCCGAACTGTCTAGGGAAGTCTTCTTCGAAGTTCTGAAGCACCCAAGTACAGAAGAATCACAGCTTGTGATGGAGATCAGCCATGAACCCAGTTGGATCGATCCACTGGTTGCATACCTCAAGGATGGGGTTCTTCCTCCTGATGCAAAAGAAGCTCGGAAGCTTAGGAACCAGACCTCTCGATATATCCTTTACGAAGGCAAGCTACACAAGAGGTCATACTCTTTGGCCCTCCTGAAATGCCTCCGACCTTCTGAAGCCAACTTCGCCTTGAGGGAGGTACATGAGGGAGTCTGTGGAAGTCACCTGGGGGCCAGATCTTTATCCCACAAACTGCTCCGACAAGGCTATTATTGGCCTACCATGTACCACGACTCCGTCGAAAATGTCAGAAAATGTAATCAGTGTCAGAGATATGCAAATATCCAGAGGCAACCTACCTCCGAGCTTACACCATTGAGTGCCCTATGGCCGTTTGCGCAATGAGAGATGGATATCCTCAGACCTTTTCCCATGGCATCCGGGCAGTGGAAGTTCCTCCTGGTGGCAATAGACTATTTCACCAAGTGGGTCGAAGCTGAGCCTTTGGCAAAAATCACAGAAGCTAAAGTGCAGGACTTCATCTGGAAGTCAATTGTCTGTAGGTTCGGCCTACCCAGAACCCTCATTACTGATAATGGGTGGCAATTTACTAGAGCAGGGTTTGCTAAATTTTGTGAGGACCTAAATATCTCCCATAACTTCACTTTGATAGCCCATCCGCAGACAAACGATGAGGTCGAGGTGACTAACAAGACTCTGTTGCAAGGAATCAAGGCAAGACTTAAAAAAGTAAAGAAAACTTGGGCAGATGAGCTTTATCATGTGCTGTGGACATACCGAACTACCTAGAGATTGCCCACGGGAGAGACCCCCTTTGCCTTGACCTTCGGGACAGAGGCCGTGATCTCGATTGAACTCAAGCTCCCATCGGCACGAGTCGTGGCATTCAATGAGTAGCGCAACCCACAGGATCTCAAGGTTAACCTCGACTTGTTAGAAGAAAAGTGGAAGACAGCTCAAGTTCAGATGGCGGCTTACAAGCAGAAAGTAGCTCGCTACTCAATTCTCGGGTCAAAAGCAAAGCTTTCAGAGTGGGGGACCTGGTACTTCAGCGTGCCGCTGTCTCACAACCTCAAAATCAAAGAAAATTTGCCCCAAACTGGGAAGGCCCGTATGAAGTTAAGGAGGTAGTTCGGCCCAGAACATACTATCTAAAAGAGCTTGGGGGAGTGGAGCTTCCGCGACCATGGAATTCAAAAAATCTATGGATGTATTACCAATAACTTTGCCTTCAATAAAAATTTTATATTTGCATATTTATCCTTTTAGCATGAGCTTATAACAACAGAAAGTAACTCCCTCATTCAGTCGAAATTAAGCGTGTTAAGAACAGGAGGAGAACCTCGTCCTAACATGAGCAAAGTCAAAGCACTGGTTACTTAGAGACTGGATGGGGGGAGAGGCCCTTGCAACGGCCCTTATGTGCCCCCACAGCCTTATTAGGAATAGGATGAGAACCTCATCCTAACATGAGCAAAGTCGAAGGCTCGATTACTTAGAGATCGGATAGGGAGAGAGGTCCTTGCAACGGCCCTTATGTGCCCCCACAGCCTTGTTAGGAACAGGAGGAGAACCTCATCCTAACACGAGCAAAGTCGAAGGCTCAGTTACTTAAAGACTAGATGGGGAGAGAAGCTCTTGCAACGGCCCTTATGTGCCCCCACAGTCTTGTTAGGAACAGGAGGAGAACCTCATCCTAACATGAGCAAAGTCGAAGGCCTGGTTACTTAGAGACCGGATGGGGGAAGAGGCCCTTGCAACGGCCCTTATGTGCCCCCACAGTCTTGTTAGGAATAGAAGGAGAACCTCATCCTAACATGAGCAAAGTTGAAGACCCGATTACTCAGAGATCGGATGGAGGGAGAGGCCCTCGCAACGGCCATTACGTGCCCCCCAGCCCTATTAGGAACAGAAGGAGAACCTCATCCTAACATGAGCTGAAACTGGTTGTCGGGAATAAAAAGAGAACCTCGTCCTGACACAAACAAAGACCCAGTCGATCAAGATCGAACGAGGAGGGAAGCCTCCTCAATAGCTCCTCTACGCTCTCACTGAAGTGAAATTCAGTGCTGGGGTAAAATGGTAATTTTAAAATTTTATCAAAATTATGATTTTACAGTGGAAAATATTAATTAATCTAATTAATTAACATATGTTTACCCTACACTAAGATCTAAATATGATATACAGCATGCATGCATTTAAATTTGAAATTCAAATTTGAATAGTAACCACTTTACTGTAATATGTTCAGAACACAATACCTTTGTGCGGATAGTAAATCACCGTAATCTGATCACCGTCGGGAGAGTCTGATCATCGCGATGTAGCCACACAATATGTCTAGCCTCTGTGGATCGTCCACATGAAGCTTCCGGTCTGATCGACTCCTCACGAGTACTAGCTCGTTGTAGAGCCCTTTCGACGGCCGATGCTGATCGAACTCCTTCGATCGATGTTTGTTGATTCTTTGAATACTCCAGATCATCAACAGACATGCTTGAGAGGATGTTGAAGATCTCTCTAAAATTTGGTGGGCTCACGACACTCGTAGCTCACCTTCTCACTTCCCGAACCCCAAGCTGAAACCCTAGGGTACACTAAGAAAAACTCTATGCCCTTTTTTCTTTCTTTTCTTTCTTTTTCTCTCGAAAGATTTTGGACCTTCACCTCACACAGAAAGGTTCCTCATGCCCCAAACTTTCTCTCCAAAAAATTCTTTTGCATGCCCCACCTTTCTCCCCTTTTTAAAACAACATCGAACGTGTCTTATCCATGTGAGAGGATAAAGATAAGTGGTTGCACATTTGAATTCAAATCGAGTTTGAATTTAAATGCAAAACTTTTTCTCGTGTAAGTTATGTGGCGCACAAGATGGATAAGCATGAAGGCACAAGAGATAAATTATCTATTCAAATTCAAACATGCTTTGAATTTGAATGGTTAACTAATCAGCTTTATCCATCCATATGGTGCACAAATGTGGGCGTGGGGAGGGCTTTGCGTGAGAAAAAATTCATGAGAAGTTCCTTCTCATGAATTCAAATGGGCGCAGTGGATATGAGGTGGCACAGGGAGTTTGGGTCAAGGTGGTTTCATTATTTAAACCAACCTAATTGAACTAAATAAGTTAGGCCCAATTAGACTGATTTAAATCCAATTTAATTAGGCTTAATTAGGCTCAATAAAATCCTAATCAAATCAAGAATTGACTAAGCCCAATCCCTGATCAAATCAGGGATCAAACCACTTCGACGATTAGGTCAACACTTAACCTAATTGGGTCAAACCCAACTAAATCCAATTCAATTGGACTTGATCCAAAATTAATTACTCAATCAAATTGAGTTAATTAGCAATCAAATCACTAATTAAACCACAAAGAGTACGACCATCAATAGGCTGGCGATTGGCTTTGGGACACTATTCCCAACACTCACGACCCCGTTAAGAGCAGAGGAAAAACCCTCACTCGAATACACAAAAAAAAAAGGAGGAGATGAAAAGGGAAAGCGACGAACTACACCAATGATAAGTAAAAAATAAACTACATCGAAGACCCGAGGGATCTCGTCTCAACAAGGAAGGATACTCCTATCAAAAATCTCTCAGCCACTAAAAGGAAACTCGGCATAGGCTGAGGAGAAATTGACTTCCTCAAAGTAACGAAAAGTTTGGATCCCCAAGCTTGAGCACCGGGAGGAAGCGTCAAACTCAAATGACCTCGAAAAGACCTACGGTCACAAACTAAAAAGGCAAATCAACGCGACGACGATCGGGAACCTTCAAACAACGTCGGCATCAAATAAGATAAAAGATAAAAGAAGTTCGATAAACAATGACTCAAAGCAAGAATAGATGAGGAATCACAAACAACGCCGATGCCAAACAAGATGGAAGACAAAAAAAGTTCGGTAAACAATAATTTAATACAAGAATGGACAAGGTAATGAAAGATTTTCTTTTCATTTTGTTAGTGAAGTGTACATTACAAAGCCTTAAAGGCCAAAGAGAGAAACAACAAGAAAGGAAAGGAATACAAGGTGAAAGAGCTCCAAGGAAGCTCGGTACCATCAGACTTCGAACTCTCGATTTCAGCCATCGTCGAGGATTGCTTTAAGTATCCAACTTCTTCTTCCAGTTCCCCTTTGGCTTCCCCACTCCGCAGGATCGGGAAGTACTCACGCTCGAGGATGTGTCACAAATGCGGGCTCTGGGCGATCAAGGCAAAATGCGGCCGGATCTGTCTCTTCTACCCTCGCCTTCTTCGCCAACCCAGAAGCTGCAGCGCCTTCCCTCTTGTGGACTTTGAGACTCTTGGCTGACATCCAAGCCGCATCCGCATCCATATCGGCAACGAAGGAGGGACCGAAGGAACTCTTATGCAAAGTGAGATCCTCGAAGGGGGGAGGCGGTTTCCGAAGAGGTTCCAATTCCAGCATGCCGGACATCAAAATATCTGACAACCACTGAGTGCAAAAATCGAGGGGGGCAACTTCGGTCGTGAGAATTTTTTTGTACTTTCTTCATTCGAAACCCAAACTCGGAAGTAGGGAGACTGGTGTTGGATATAAACTACCTCTCGATCAAAATTTGTAAAAGACCGACCCTTTCAGGGCTTTTTCGGCTTTCGATTTTGTGTAGCGTCTCTCTGAACCCTCTCGACCTTCCGAGCTTCCATAATACCATCTGGACTTCTCTGACAATGAGCTTCTCCATCCATCTACCGGGCCGCTCCAAAAGCTCTCTGGGTCTTACTACTAGCCGACCTTCTACAGTGATCAACTATTCTCCAAACTTCTTTCGGACTTCATCAATATCTGAGCTTCCTCGATAACGAGATTTCTACAGTAATCAGACTCTATCCAAATTTTTATGATGGTCGACCGCCTTCAGGATTCCAACCGAGCTCCTGTGAGAGCCGAACTTCTACTACGAGCGGTCCACTCCGAACTTCTACTACGAGCGGTCTACTCCGAACTCCTACAGCGGACGATCTACCCCAGATATCTACTGTAAGCAAATTTCATTCGAGCCTCTACTGTAAACATATTTCTTTCGAACTTCTATTATAGGTAGACTTTAGTCGAGCTTCTTCATAGTCGGATCCCACGACAATCGATCTTCGATCGAGCTTCTATAATAGGACAGGACCCACCGGTCAGGTCGCTACTCCGAGCTCCCATGACAATCGATCTTCAATCGAGCTTTTACAATAAGCGGTCTCCTTTTAGACTTCTACAAGAATCAGACTCCGTCCGAACTTCCATAGTGGATGGATATCGGACGAGCTTCTATAATGGATGGACTCCAGCAGCTGGATTTCTACAACGGTCGATCGCCTCCGGTGTCTGTCGAACCTCCCCAACACCATCCGAGGTCCACCGTCGGCCGACCCTCCGCCAGATTCTTCATGAAACTAGACTTCTCCGATGGATAATCTTCAGATGAGCTTCCACATCAGGCAAATTCCAGACGGACTTCTCTAGCAATCGAACTCCTACCGGACTTCACCAATGGAAAGTCTCCATCCGAGCTTCTACAGCAGATGACTCCCGCCTGTGGCATCAGTGCCTGAGGCATTCGACAATAGTAGACTCATCAGCAGCCTCAAAAATATTCGAGCTTCTCCTAGATTGACGGGATAGAGAGACATTCCGCTCCATTAGACATCCCAACCGAGCTCCAGTCGACAGATCCGAACTCTCTGACAAGTCACGACAACGGCCACTACCCTACTCCACTCTCTGCAACAGATCTCACGTGGCTCCACCACTCTCTGGCGAGTCACGACAACGAACACCACTCCACTCTCCGTAACAAACTCCACGTGGCCCTGAACGACCCCTGACGCCACTACTCTCCGTAACAAACTCCGTGCGGCTCTGAACAGCCCACTACCAGGTGGTTACAGATGTCGCTGTCAATCGGTTATGCTCTCCATCTATAAAAAGAGACCTCCAGATACGTTCTTCTCTAAGCTCAAAACTCTATCCCAAAACTCTGCTAAAATTCTCACTCGAGCACTTCATTTCTGTTGATGTAGAGTACTGACTTGAGCGTTGGAGGGTCTTGTCGGAGCACCCCCAACTTTGGTTTAGACTTTCCTTGCAGGTCCCGATGGTGATCGCGGTCATCTCAACTCCAGCAACTCCAGCTTCGACGAAATTCTGCACCAACAAACCCTATGGGGTTATAGGATAACCCCAAAAAGATTGGATGATTAGTCCCAACTGAATTAGGATTTGGATTGACTCAATTCCTAATTAGACTAGGATGTATATATTCTTAATTAGACTAGAAATCTTCATTTTCATGCTGCACCAAATCCTAATGGAATTAAGACTAAAATTGAGTCCAATTGGATTAGGACTTCTCCTTCAATTAGGAGACATCTAATCTAAATTAATTAGACTCCAAATCAGATTTGAATTTCTATTTATTTGAGTCTAATCTGGTCCTAATATGATTAGGATTCATTGGTATTTTATTGGGATTAAAACAGCCAACTAAATGAGTCCCATGTGATTTATAACTTCCTTTTATCCATGTGCAATAAGGAGTCCCACATTAACCAGATTTTGTGCGCCCAATTAAACCCATGCCAACCAGCAATTAATGCCCACTTTTTCTTCTTTTTTATCATGTAAGAAAGAAGCCTATAACCCCTTTTTAGCGTATAATATGGGTGTGAACTCCTTAAGGTGGGCGGCATCCAAGTTAGGTAGAGTCCTAGGTGTCTTGGACTCTATCTCCTACCCAACTTGAAACTCTCTTTTGGCCTATTTAAGGAGCACTATATGGGATGGAAAGAGGTAATTACAATCAGGTTTCAACACCCAAAAAACCATGGGAGGCATGGAGAAAAATCAAGGGGAGAGGCACGGTGAAAAGGGTCCTTGGCGTGAGGTAATGTAGTTCATACCTCTTCTTTCTTGCAATAACCAAGGGTTGGTTGTTAGGATATCTCTATCTCTCCCTCTTGTCCATATTTAGACATGGATGTCTCCTCCTCTCTTTGTCCAAAAGTTGGACAAAATTCTTACATCTCTATTGTAGAGATTTGCTGCATAAATTTTAGGAGAAAAAGAGAAGAAAGAGTTCTTCTCATGATCTCTAGCATAGAGTTCAAGATTCTCCTACATCTTCTTATTCTTTAAGAGTGTCTTAGGAGAAAAGAAGATTTTCAACCATCAAGATGCAATCTCTGCAAGGGAGCTAGCACTCCGGTAAGATCAAAAGGCTTTTGATCAGATCAGAATCTCGTGTGGATACTCGTAGAGGTCGGATGCTTGTGTGGCTACAAGGGACCTTCGAAGGACATCTATGATCATCTGTTCGCATTGAAGATTGATCCATATCCTGGTATATTTTTATTTATTTATTTTTATTTGATTTTTGTATCTGAATCTTATTTCACATATGATGATTCTGATTGTGGTTTGAAGATTTGATCTTATGCATGCTTAGTTAAATTAGATTTAATCTAAAAAATTTTTAAATTTTACTGTGTACTCTTTTTGCAAAATCATACATGCATGAAACTATAAAACTCCAACACTTAATGCATCACCATAAATCTGAGAGTCCATTTATTGAGTTTATTGTTAGTAATTTCTCTTAGAAGTCACCTCCTCCCTTACCTTAGGATGTAAAATTTTTTTTTTTGTTTTGTACCTTAGTGATTCCTAGCTATCCAATTTTGTCACCTCATAGTTACTTGTGTTGCTTTTATAGTTGTATATTACTTGTTTTTTAGTAATTTTTTTATATATTCATTGTCTACTCATCCTTGTAAATAATTGTTTAAGTTAATGAAAACTTATCTTTTCCATCAGTGATTTTGAGTAATGAATGTTATGCTTTCATGTTGCCTCTATATTGCTTTTATTATGTTGCAAATGTTGTCCTGATTCTTTTTGATCATGACAAAAAGGGGGATAAAAAGACAAGATGGTAAAGAAAAAGAGAGGAGAAACTAGAAGGAAATTACACATTTTACAACAAAAAGAGGGAGTATTGAATATTTTGTCTAAAATTTTTGAACCAACTGCACTTTGTGAATCCTATATTGCATAATTTCTTGAATTACAAGATAGAGGGGGAGTATTGAATATTTTGTTTGAAAATTTGGAACAAATTAAACAATTGTGAATCATGTATTGCATAATTACTTAAATTATAAGATAAAGGAGGAGCTATATATGTTTTAAGTTTTTCTCCTTTGCAATGACCTATCTTATATGCTTAATTCAATTCTCTTGTATCAAGCTATTATATTGGTTTTATTGCTTGGTACTCAAAGGATTTTATTATCATAAAAAAGGTGAAGATTGTTGATCTAAGGATTGATTTTGATGATGTCAAAATATTTGAGTATAATTGATAGTAATGCAAGCTTCAAAGTATAGTTGTAGGAATTCTTTTGGTGCTTGAAGGTTGCACATAAAATCAAGAAGAAGTCTTCTCTAAAATATTCAAAGTTTCCTAAAGCTTTTGACAAAATATGGAAGAGAAGAATCGACCCTCAAACATCAAAATTTGACTCTAGTACCTAAAGAAGATTAACATCTTCCACGAGTCGATCTAGCAAACCTTAAGTTGACATTAGAACATCTCAGGGTGCAAGATAGGGAGCTGTAAAATTATGACTATCCAAGAGTCACTAATACATCTCAAGTTAATCTAGTTAAGTAGGAGCCAACCCTAGTAGGACATGAGTCGATCCTAGATTGGTCTCAGGGTGAAGACAAAGCATAGTGAAAAATGGTCTATTCTTGATCGACCCCGACAAGATATGAGTCAACCCCATATTGGTCATACAGTACTTTAGTGCATTCCTTGTATGAGTTACCAGCTAAACAAAAATTCATAGTAATTCCTCAAGCCTCAAACAAGCAATTAAGGAGAATGTCAAAGCTTTTAAGATGCTTCATCGGTAACTTCCTTGGGCTTTAAAGAGTTTTTATTTTTGAACTTTAAATTATTCATTAACTGTACTCCTTGTATTGTAATGAGTTTCTAAGGGATAGAAACTTAAGGATTAAGGCTGGTCCAAACCCATAATTAGATGATTGTATTGTGATTAAATCTTGTAGGATTTGGTTAGAAAAATTGTGGTTGGTGAGCCTGAGTAAAAACAACTGGATTTGATTGTTAGTTTGATTAAAACAATTGGACTATAATTAAGGAATAATTATAGTTGAAATTCTTAAATGGAAGCTCATGGAGAGTGGATGTAGGTACTGAGTTAGAACTGAATCGTTATAAAGTTTTTATTTTTATGATTATGTGATTGGTTTTTATTTATTTTCAGTTGCTACTTTTATTTCTTTCTTGGCACCTCATGAAGACACTCATATCTTGTAATTAGAGCACATATTTGGTTTAAAATTTTTAAAAATTTAATTCATCCTCTATTTTTCAGAGATAGCAACCCAAGAGGAAGGGTGAATTAGATTTTTAAAAAATTAATTTGAAATACTTGTACCCAAAAATAAATTTAAAAGAGTGTTTGAGTTGTGTTAAAATAAAATTAAATAAGCCATGGAAAATAGAAAGTAAAGACATATATGTAATTATAAATACAAATTTTTTAATGAAACTAATCTAAATTTAATTGTGCAATGTGAGAATAAAACAAATATGCATAGTAAGATAAGTAATAGAACAATACACAAAACAAGAGTAAGCAGGATCAATACAAACATCATAAATTTATAATAGTTCGGTACCAAACCTAATACCTATGTACTTGATTATAATATGATTGTTTTGCAGAGCTCACAATCAAATCCACTCAGTTTTTTCGAGCTCATCAATAAAAATCTTACACTGACTGTTTTCATGGATTCACAAGCAACCCAGTTGATTTTTGTAGGCTCACCAACCAAAATCTTATATTGTCCAATTTTAGATTTGGACAAGCCTCAACCCCAAATTTTTTTTCCTCCTAAGGAATCTTATAAAAAAAATAATAAAACAATTGAGTATAGAAAAAATAAGCCAAAGCTCAAGAAAATGAAACTCATTGAAGCTTGGAGAAATCATTGATTGATGCTTTTTGTGGATTTGACTTTCTTTTTGAATAGAAGAGAGAGGCTCGAATGGATGCTTGAAGGATTTTTTAGTTGGTTGCCCACACAATCAAAGCTTTTAACTCCTGTTTATTCTTTATTCTTAAATATATTCAATGCACTTTATGAGAACTAAAGTTTTTTCTTTTCCAATTATTTCTCTTGCTTTCCAATTGAATTTCAAGTCTTAAATAGTCTTAAAATTTGCAAGAGCAAGTGTATTAGCCATTATAGAAGCCAAAATAGCCGTTAGATATAATTTTTACTCATTAGAAATAGTCAAAAAAACTAGCTGTATGCAATCAAAATTTTATGAGTCAGCTCATCCAGGCTCTTAATTAGCTAACCTAAAATTTTGAGTCAGCTAAGTAAAATTTTTGAGATGACTCAATAGTAGATATAAATTTCTTAATTTTCTATCTATTCTGTATACCTGAGATTAGGTTAGCTAGCTTTATAACTTGGTCAACTAACTATTTTTCTAGATTGGCTTAAAAGATGAGCTAATTATACTATTTTTGTGTTCTTTTGCCTCTGAGAGTGAGTTGGCTATCCTTTTCTGTGAGTTGGTAAAGCTCCAATCTTGATTGGCTATGTTGTTTACTGGATTGGCATAGAAAATTTTTTTGAATCTTCATCTTTCTATCATCATTCTGAGTCTGAGATCAAGTTGGCTATCTAAATATTTGAGTCGGCTAAGATCCTATCTTGATCGGCTAAAATAAAAACTTGGTTGGCAAAGGGACTTCTTTTGAATTTTAACTCTTTCTATCTTTCCCTTAAACTGAGATTGGATCGACTAAGCTCCTTAATTGGTCGACTCAAAGATATGCCAAGTATGCCAAAATTGATTTTAGGTAGCTTTCTATGTTCAACCTTGTTGTAGGCTAGACTTGCTTTTTCAAACTTGTATTCTTAGTCTCAATGCCTCCAAAATATATCAAAAACTTCTTTAACATTAAGATTGCATCTTTTAGGCTTCTCCATGTTTCTCTAAACTTTTAAGCTCTTTGTGCCATTGACTTATGACTTCCAACTTAACTTTCTTCATGGTGTGCCATTCCAAATATATATAATTTATTTTGAAAACTCTTTTGGCTTGACTTCTTTGATAGAATTTCTTTCTTGACTTGATGTATCTTTATGAGTACCTAAGAAATCTTACAATCATTCTTGAAATACACAATTAGTATCATTTGCACTCAATATTTTGTTATCATCAAAATCAATCTTTGGATCAACAATCTTCCTCTTTTTGATGATGATAAAATTTTAAGTATATGCATAATAAAGAATGATGTATTTCTAAGAATTATGCATCATTAATTTATAAATACATAAAATAAGCAAATAGATGTCTTAAAAATATACTTCATGAAAGCATATAATCCATAAAAGATTTCTTCAATTCATCTTCAAATATATATTGAATCAAGCATATACTTAATTATACTCTACTAAACTTCTTCCTCTTTTTGACATCATTAAAAAGCTTTATTTTCAAAATTATCAAAGTTAAGATTGTATCAGTCAAATTTTTAAATCAACTTTAGAATTGAGATATACAAGCATGAAGAACCAAAATTAGAATACTAAATTATTTCAAAGTAAATGAATCATATTACTTTTAGATCAAAAAATAAATTTTATAAAAAATTATTCCAAAGATAGTCTCTTTTCTTTTCATAAATAGTCACTTCTCTTTTTTAAAAATATATCAAAAGGTTTAAAAAAATCAAATTTTTTCACTCAAAATTTTATAATATAATTAATTTTAAAAGTTTAAGGATATAAGCATGCAAGATCAGATTTAAAACTTATCTTTTTCTCTTTTTATCAAAATATTAATGTATGAGAGCACAAGATATTAAAGATCAAATTTAAAGCATATAAATGCACCAAAATATTTAAGTTCAAATATAAATTTTGTTTAAAAGATTTAGTCTTACATAATCTCAAGATACCAACCAAAAACTATTTCATTGCTTTTACTTTTTCTTAAAAAACTTATTTACTTATTTTCTTCATTAAAATCTATCATATTAGTATTGAGAACAACAAGTATGAGATTTAAAATTTGATCAAGATAAAAATTATAATAATAATCATAATAGAAAATCACACAAATAACAAACTTGAAATTTTACAAAGTATATCAAAATAAATTTCAAATTCAAATTTTAGATGAAACTATTGAAGAGATTTTATTTTTTATCACTAATTATCATATTTCTTACTATTTCTTAAATATATTTTTGTTGAGCCCCTTAGTGATTTTGATGATGACCAAATATTAAAGCATGCATTCACTATTATTTTTCAAGTTTTTCTAAGTTTATTTTGTAGAAAGAGAGCTCTTTGAACAAGAAAAGAAAGAAACTAAGAGTATTCAGTGGAGAGCCCAAGTAAGATCAAAATAGAGTTAAAATTTGATAAAAATGGCCTACACAAGGGTTCGAATCGACTCTAGAGATTTTAGAGTTGACTTTGGTACGGTTTGGGCACTGGCACATAGGATTTGCATCGGGTCGAGCGGACTCAAAATCATCTGAGTCAATTCCATCTCAGGCAACAGAAGCATATTTTTGTCCATTGAGATCGAGTCAACTCTCAAGTTTTTGAGTCAACTCGAAGGTGGTAGCCGAGTCAACTCCGACGGATCCGAGCCAACTTCATCTTAGAGATCCAAAAATTTCAGAGAGCTGATTTCGGACCCCTGAGAGCAAGCCAACTCAAAAAATATCGAGGTGACTCAAAAAGATAGTCAAGTCGACTCGACTTGAAGACAGCCGAGCCAACTCGAGATATGATTGGTAGCTTTTAACAGCTAGTTCTGCAACTGCACAGCCTTTTTTCCAACTGCTATATCTCACTTCTAATGATCAGAAATGGCTACTTTTGAGCTTAAATAACTTCAAACTTGGTAGAAAAGCTTCAGATTTAAAGATAAAAGCAAGAGGAGCATTTAAGGAAGAGAAGTTACTATTCCATTGAGAAAAAAAGAGAAAATAAAAAGCTTTCTGAACTTCCAGCATTCAAGAGAGTTCACCTACTTCTAAACCAAAATCTCTTGATTCTCTGAGAGTAGTGAAGAGCATTAACTTCAAGCATTCAAGAGAACAACTACTGTGCTATATCGACAACAAATTTGCTCAACCAAGGAGCTTCTTTTGTTGTAACATTCCTATTCTTGTCTATTTGCTGTAATTAGTTTCAACAGGGGCTGAAACTAAGAAAAATATTTAATCCACCTCGATAATTGGATTGTGTAGCCTTGATCAAGGTGTGTAAAGGTTGTGGTTGGTGAACCTAAGGAAAAATCAATTGAATTTGTGGATAATGAGCCCGATTAAAACTATTCAACTGTAATCTTGAGGGATTACAGTGAATTTCTTAAAAGTCTTGCTTGAGGAGTGGATGTAGATACTGGGTGTACATCAAAACACTATAAAAATCCTTTTATCTTTGTGTGTGTGCTTGCTTTCTTCATTCTTTCATTTATACATTGTATTCACTGCACAGTTACATTAAAGACAAATTAGATAATTTAGCACATACTTGTTTTAAGTTTTAAAAATCCAATTCACCCCCTCCTCTTAGGTTGTTTGGCTGGACAATAATTAGTATCAGAGCAGGTGCTCTAATATTACTTGTTGACCTAACCGTCAAGAGTTAAAGTTCATGGCAACCCAACTAGGAGGCTCATTTACCGAGGGACAGTCCACAAATAGGCCATTGCTTTTCAATAAGTCTAATTATACTTATTGGAAAGCTCATATGCATATTTTCATACAAGCATTAGACTATGACATGTGGAATATAATCATTAATGGCCCACACATACCGATAATTATTGTAGATGGCATTCCTTCACCCAAGTCTGAAAAGGATTGGGATGAAGTGGATAAGAAAAATATTTAATTGAATATCAAGGCAATGAATATCCTCTACTGTGCCCTTGACATAAATGAGCTCAACCAAATTTTTACATATAATTCTGTAAAGAAAATTTGGGATAGGCTCGAGATAAAGCATGAAGGGACAAATCAAGTGAAAAAAATCTAAAATTAACATGCTTGTTCACTAATATGAGTTGTTTAAGATGGATCCTACTGAGTCTATTACTAGCATATTTACTAAATTTATTGATATTATTAATGGACTTAAGAGCTTAGGAAAAATTTATACTAACAGTGAATTAGTAAGAAAAATTCTCAGATCTTTATCTAGAATGTAGGAGGCAAAAATTATAGCTATCTAAGAGGTGAAGAACTTGAACAAGTTGCCACTTGAGGAGCTTAGTAGATTGCTGATGACATATGAGTCGGAGATGGGGCAGCACATAGAAGAGGAGAGATGAAAGAAGAAAATAATAGCCTTGAAGTCTACTGCAGTTGAAGAAGATGAAGGACAGTCCATCGAAGTTGAAGATGATGAGGATATGGCCCTGGTGATCAGAAAATTCAAGAAGTTCATGGAAAGGAGAAGATAAGATTTTAGGAAGAAAAATCTGTCCAAGGGTAAGCCAAGCAGGGATAAAGAAAAAGAAAAGAAAAAGGAGCCACTCTTATGCTATGAGTGTAAAAGATCCGATCACTTCAAGACCAACTGTCCAACATTGAAGAAGACCTTCAAAAAGAGCAAGAAGAAGATAATGGTTGTGATATGGAGCGACAGTGATGAATCGAGTTTAGATGAGGAGACCCAAAATGAAGCCAACTTGTGCTTCATGGTACAAGAGGATGAGGTAAATTCAGAACCTTCTCTAGAATTTACATTCGATGAGCTACAGGATGCTTTCTATGATTTGATGAAAGACTTTAAGAAGATTAGTATGAAAAATAAAAATTTAAAAATTAAAAATGAGATGCTAATCAAAGAGAAGAAAGAAATCCTAGAAAACTATGATAAATTAAAGGAAGAAAATGAGACCTTAAAGAAAGAAGTAGATAGACTAAAACCATTGGTTAAAAAATTCACATATAGCTCTGAGAAATTATAAATGTACTAAACAATCAAAGAGGAGTATACGATAGAGCTGGTCTAGGTTATAGACCAAACAATAAGCAAAAATTTCTTAAAATTTTCTTCAATGCATCACCATCTATTGGTAGCACCTCATACATCACTTACTTTAGCTGGGGTAGAGTAGGACATAAGGCTTATGTTTGTAATATAAGAAAGTTTAATAAAAAAATAATTAAGAAAATTTGGATTCCAAAAGGAACCATGACTGCTAACTCTAAAGGATCCAAAAAAACTTAGGTACCTAAGAAAGTTACTTGATTTTTTTGCAGGAATGTCTTACAGCCAATTGATCAAAAAGAAAATGGTATTTGGATAGCAGATGTTCAAGGCATATGATGGGTGATAAGGAGCAGTTCTTCATCCTTCGAAAAGAAGGAAGGGGGAGTAGTCACCTTTGGCGACAATGGTAAAGACAAGATTATTGGTATTGATAAAATTTAGGTTACCCCCACTACCTTCATTGATAATATTTTCTTAGTTGATAACTTAAGGCATAACTTACTTAGCATAAGTCAATTGTGTGATAAAAGATTTGAAGTAATATTTAAGTTATCTTCATGCATAGTCACTAGTCCTTTTGATGATAGTATCAAATTCATTGGACATAAGCATGGCAACATTAACTTAGTTGATCTGGATAAGATAGTCATGAAAAGTGGCCAATGCCTTATTGCTAATGATGCTAAAATTAAAAAAACTAGTTGGCTATGACATCGAAGATTAAATCATGCAAGCATGCATACTTTATCTAAATTAGCTGCAAATGACTTAGTTAAAGGGTTACCTAAGTTAAATTTTGAATATGATCATATTTATGATGCTTTTCAACTAAAAAAACAAACTAAAGAGACTTTCAAATCTAAAAATATAATTTCAACTTCTAGGCCATTTGAGTAATTCATATAGACTTATTTGGATCAACTAGGACTACAAGCCTAGGTGGTAAGAAATATAGACTTGTGATTGTAGATGACTTTTTAAGATTTACATGAATTTTATTTTTAGTACATAAAGATGAAACCTTTTTCATTTTTTTAAAATTTTATAAAAAAGTTTTAAATAAAAAAAATACTACAATAGTTTGTATTCATAGTGATCATGGAACAGAATTTGAAAACTAAAATTTTAAAAAATTTTACAATGAAAATAGAATTGAACATAATTTTTTTGCATTAAGAATCTCATAACAAAATGATGTAGTTGAAAGAAAAAATAGAACCCTCATAGATGTGGCCCGTACTATGTTGTGTGAAGAAAATTTATCCAAATACTTTTGGGCTGAAGCCATAAATACAACATATTACATCCTAAATAGAGTTTCAATCTGACCTATTTTAAAAAAAATCTTCTATGAGCTTTGAAAAGAAAAAAGGCCCAATATTAATTATTTTTATATTTTTGGTTGTAAATGCTTAATTCATAATTATGGAAAAGATAATCTAGGTAAATTTGATGCTAAGTCGGATGAGGGTATCTTTTTTGGATATTCCACATCCAGTAAAGCATACAGGATCTTCAACAAATATATTTTGATTATGGAAGTATCCATTCATGTCATTTTTGATGAAGCTAACAATCCTTCCTTAAGAAAAAAAGACTTGCTTGATGATGATATAGGTACCCCAGAGCATGGATTGAAGAAACTCAATTTGAAAGAAAAATCAATCCAAAGAGATGATGAAGCAACAAAGGATGATGAATAAGAGAAGAGTGCTGGACAAGAGGTAACAAGGGAGCATAGTGATCTGTCCAAAGAGTGGAGGTATGTACATAACCATCCAAAAGACCTTATTATTGGTGATCCTTTATAAGGGATATCAACTAGAGCTTCATTTAGAGATACTTTTGATTACCTTAATTTTGTCTTATAAATTGAACCTAAAAGTATAGAAGAGGTTGAAAATGACTCTAACTAGATGATTAGAGAAATTTAATTAATTTGAAAAAAATAATGTTTGGACCCTTATTAGTAGACCTATTGACCACCCCATAACTGAAATAAAATAAATTTTCAAAAATAAATTAGATGAACATGGTAATGTAATTAGAAATAAAATTAGGCTAGTATCTAAGGGATATAATCAAGAAGAAAAGATTGATTTTGATGAAACATATGATTCTGTAGCAAGATTAGAAGCCATTAGACTATTACTTGCTTTTATTTGCTACATGAACTTTAAATTATTTCAAATGGATATAAAGAGTATCTTCTTGAATGGTTATATCTCTGAAGAAGTATTTGTAAAACAACCCCCAAGATTTGAAAATCACTCTTTTCCAAATCATATGTTTAAATTGAATAAGGCATTGTATGGATTAAAACAAGCACCTAGAGCTTGGCATGAAAGATTGAGTAGATTTTTATTGAAAAATAAATTTAATAGAGGTAGTGTAGACACAACATTATTTTTAAAAATAAAATAATGACCTTCTTGTAGTTCAGGTATATATAGATGACACCATTTTCAGAGCTATTAATAAGGATCTTTGTCAAGAATTTACTGAGTTAATGCAGAAAGAATTTGAGATGAGCATGATGGAGGAGCTGACCTTCTTCTTTGGACTGTAAATCAAGCAAACAAAGAAAGGTATCTTCATCAACCAAATCAGGTACATGAGAGAAATACTCAAAAGATTTGGTATGGAGAATGCAAAGGAGATCGGCACACCAATGAGCTCCACATGCAGACTTGATAAAAATGAAAGTAGTAAGAGTGTGAATGAAAAGCTCTATAGACGTATGATTGGTTCTCTACTCTATTTAACTATAAGTAGGCCTGATATTTTATTTAGAATTTATATATGTATAAGATTCCAATCTAATCTTAAAGCATCACATATGTTAGCTGTTAAGAAAATATTTAGATATCTTGTTAACACTCAAACCTTAGGCTTATGGTACTTTAAACAATCTACACTTAATCTAATAGGATACTTAGATGCTTGTTGGTGCAAAAATCCGCCTACGTCGGAGGAGCTGGAGTTGCGGTCGCCACCGGAACCTGCAAAAGAAGTCTAAACCGGAGGTGAGGTTGCTCCGGCAAGACCCTCCGATGCTCAAGTCAGTTCTCTGCCTCAACAAGAATGGAGTGCTCGAACGAAAATTTTAGCAGAATTTCTAGGTAAAAATGAGAGCTTATAGAATAACGTATCTGGGGTCTCCTTTTTATAGGCAGAGGGGGAAACAAACTGATAGCAATGCCTGTAAACGTCTGGCAGTGGGCCGCCCAGAGTCAGGAAAAATTTGTTGCGGAGAGTATTGGAGCGGATCCGTGGCTATCACCGGGGTGTGCCACGTGGAGTCTGCCACGGGGAGCGGAGCAGCGTCCGTTGTCGTGACTTGCCAGAGAATAGAAAAATCGTGCGGTATCCATCGCAGGAAGTGGAGCAGGATCGTGGTCATTATTACGGCCTGTCAGGGAGTGATGGAGCCGCATGGAATCCGTCGCAGGAGGTGGAGCAGAGTCGTGGCCGTTGCTGCAGCCTGCCAGGGGGTCCAGGCCTATCGGCCGAAGTTCGACTGGGGTGTTTGACGGGGAGATGTGACTGGCTACCCGTCTGAGAGGAGCTTGGAGTACGGCTCTCGCAGGAGCCTGGATGGAGTCTTCTTTCCGTTGAAGTCGGGGACGAAATCCGGCTCCCGTAGGAGCCCGGGCGAAGTCTACCCGCAATCAAGGTCAGAGGTGAAGTCTGGCTCCCGTAGGAGTCCGGACGAAGCTTACTTGCAATTAGAGTCAGGGACGAAGTCCGGCTCTCGTAGGAGTCTGGACGAAGTTTACCTGCAGCTCGAGTCGTGCGTGAAGTCTGGCTCTCGTAGGAGTCCGGGCGAAGCCTTTCTGCATGCGGAGTTGGGGACGAGATCCGGCTCCTGTAGGAGCTCGGACGAAGTCTACCTGCAGCTAGAGTCATGGGCAGAGTCCGGCTCCCGTAGGAGTCCGGGCGAAGCCTTTTTCCATTCGAAGTTGGGGACGAGATCCGGCTCCCGTAGGAGCTCGGGCGAAGTCTACCTGCAGCTCGAGTCGTGGGCAGAGTCTGGCTCCCGTAGGAGTCTGAGCGAAGCCTTTCTCCATTCAGAGTTGGGGACGAGATCCGGCTTCCATAGGAGCTCGGGCGAAGTCTACTTGTAATCACAGTCAGGGGTGAAGTCCGGCTCCCATAGGAGTCCGGACGAAGCTTACTTGCAATTAGAGTCAGGGATGAAATTCGGCTCCCGTAGGAGTCCGAACGAAGTTTACCTGCAGCTCGAGTCATGGGCGGAGTTCGACTCCCATAGGAGTCCGGGCGAAGCCTTTCTGCATTGGGAGTTAGGGACGAGATCTGGATCCCGTAGGAGCTCGGGCGAAGTCTACCTGTAATCACAGTCAGGGGTGAAGTCCGACTTCCGTAGGAGTCCGGACGAAGCTTACTTGCAATTAGAGTGAGGGACGAGGTCCAGCTCCCGTAGGAGTCCAGACGAAGTTTACCTGCAGCTCGAGTCGTGGGCGGAGTCCGGCACCCGTAGGAGTTCGGGCGAAGCCTTTCTGCATTCGGAGTTGGGGACGAGATCTGGCTCCCGTAGGAGCTCGGGCGAAGCCTACCTGTAATCACAGTTAGGGGTGAAGTCCGGCTCCCGTAGGAGTCCGGACAAAGCTTACTTGCAATTAGAGTCAGGGATGAGGTCCGGCTCCCTAGAAGTCCGGACGAAGTTTACCTGCAGCTCGAGTCATGGGCGGAGTCCGGCTCCGGTAAGAGTCCGGGCGAAGCCTTTCTGCATTCGGAGTTGGGGACGAGATCCGGCTCTCATAGGAGCTCGGGCGAAGCCTACCTGTAATCACAGTCAGGGGTGAAGTTCGGCTCCCGTAGGAGTCCGGACGAAGCTTACTTGCAATTAGAGTCAGGGATGAGGTCCGGCTCCCGTAGGAGTCCAGATGAAATTTACCTACAGCTCGAGTCATGGGCAGAGTCTGGCTCCCGTAAGAGTCTGGGCGAAGCCTTTCTGCATTCAGAGTTGGGGACGAGATCCGGCTCTCGTAGGAGCTCGGGCGAAGCCTACCTGTAATCACAGTCAGGGGTGAAGTCCGGCTCCCGTAGGAGTTCGGACGAAGCTTACTTGCAATTAGAGTCAGGGATGAGGTCCGGCTCCCGTAGGAGTCCGGACGAAGTTTACCTGCAGCTCGAGTCGTGGGCGGAGTCCGACTGCTGTAAGAGTCCGGGTGAAGCCTTTCTGCATTCGGAGTTGGGGACGAGATTCGACTCTCGTAGGAGCTCGGGTGAAGCCTACCCGCAATCAAGGTCAGAGGTGAAGTCCGGCTCCCATAGGAGTCCGGACGAAGCTTACTTGCAATTAGAGTCAGGGATGAGGTCCGGCTCCCGTAGGTGTCCGGATGAAGTTTACCTGCAGCTCGAGTCGTGGGCAGAGTCCGGCTCCCGTAAGAGTCCGGGCGAAGCCTTTCTGCATTCGGAGTTGGGGACGAGATCTGGCTCTCGTAGGAGCTCGGACGAAGCCTACCTGTAATCACAGTCAGGGGTGAAGTCCGGCTTCCGTAGGAGTCCAGACGAAGCTTACTTACAATTAGAGTCAGGGATGAGGTCCGGCTCCCGTAGGAGTCTGGACGAAGTTTACCTGCAGCTTGAGTTGTGGGCGGAGTCTGGCTCCCATAAGAGTCCGGGCGAAGCCTTTCTGCATTCGAAGTTGGGGATGAGATCCGGCTCTTATAGGAGCTCGGGCGAAGCCTACCTGTAATCACAGTCAGGGGTGAAGTCCGGCTCCCGTAGGAGTCCGGACGAAGCTTACTTGCAATTAGAGTCAGGGATGAGGTCCGGCTCCTGTAGGAGTCCGGACGAAGTTTACCTGCAGCTCAAGTCGTGGGTAGAGTCCAGCTACCGTAAGAGTCCGGGCGAAGCCTTTCTGCATTCGGAGTTGGGGACGAGATCCGGCTCTCGTAGGAGCTCAGGCGAAGCCTACCTGTAATCATAGTCAGGGGTGAAGTCCGGCTCCCATAGGAGTCCGGACGAAGCTTGCAGGTGAAGTCGTGGGCGAGGTTCGGCTCCCGTAGGAGTCCGGACGTCGTGAAGAATTCGGTCGACGCTGGCGGGGGCCTGCCCGTCGGCAAAACTTAGGGGTGTGGTGGAGGCTCGGCCGCCCGGGAGGTTTGAAGAGATGTTGCCGGAGGTCGGAAGTCAGTTGGACCCCGGAGGGTCACTCCCCTCACGAACTTCGGTTGGGGGGGTATTTTATACCCAACACCAGTCTCCCTACTTCCGAGTTTGAATTTCGAATGAAGAAAGTACGAAGAAATTTTTGCAGCCGATGTTATCCCCTTGAATCCTGTGCACGGTCGCCTCCAGATATTTTGTCATTAAATGCGTGCGTGCTGGAGTCTTTTCGAATCGGGGCGATTCGAAGGGACCCTTCAAAATTCTCGCTGGTATGCTGGCTCAGGTACGGCACAGTAATGACCCCATCAGCTGTCAGCCGCTTTTAGCCACCTGTCGTGGTGAGTGGGACACGTGTCGAGCGTGGGTCAGCCTAGGGGATTCGCGATCATTATGGCATCGGATCCCAGGGTCTATTTAAACCCACCTTTCCGTCGGAAAAATCCTATCGGCATCCGCCTTTTCTCCGAGAGTCCTGACCCTCCTTGGCATCTTCTTTGCCCTAGGCCCCCTTCGAGTCATCCCTATCCTCGCCCCTCTGCATCCTTCAGGGTGATCTAGGTTAGTCTCAGAACCTTCGCTTTTCTTCTTGCCACTTAGGGGCCTTTTCTCCTCTATTTTCTTCTGTTGCATTCCTCTGAGTTGGTCTCCCGCAACCTCTCGCCCCTTGTCCCATCTGTTTTCTTCGAAATCTTTAGGGTCTTTATTTGAAGTCGTTCGAAATATCTTCCGGCACCTCCGCCTCTGGCAGTTCCGGGAGTTCTTCCGCCTCAGCCCCCCAGGAGCCCCATCCTGTAGACGAACCCACTCCTGGGATCGAGCTTCGCCCGATTTTTGTGCTGGGTGCTATTCCCTGTTCCCTGACTCCGGATGAACTCCTACTGATAAGGGTTTAGTATGGAGTTCCTCCGGAGTATGACCTAGAGCTTCCTGGCCCCTCCGACCGAGCTAGCACTCCCCCACCCGATCATTTTTGCCTGTATCAGGAGGCATTTCATGCCGGACTCCGACTTCCGCTCTCGTCCTTTGTCGTCGCCCTTTTCCGCTTCCTAGATATCTCTTTAGCTTCAGTTGCTCCGAATTCTTTTAGGTTTTTGATAGGGTTCCTCTCCCTTTGCCACGTAGTCGAGGTTCAGCCATCCCTCTCTCTGTTCAGGCACTTCTATACCTTCAAGCATCACCCTTCGACGAAGGACTGGTGGTATTTCTCCCCTCAGTTCGGCAAGAAGGGGTTGCTGAAAGGGGCTCCCTCTTCAATCCACAACTAGAAGGAAAAATACCTCTTCGTCCACTGCCCAACTTTGAGGCTGGGCCTGCCCCCTTGGGGCTCTCTGAGGAACTCTATCCGCTGGGCTCCCAGTCTGGGGGAGGACGACCTTCAAGCCGTCTGGAAGCTTCTTGACTATTTCGCTCCTTCACTCCCAAACCTTCTGAGAGAGCAATTTTTGTTCAACATCGGCTTGAGCCCCCAGGATCCTGCGAGTACTTCATCTTTTCTTTTCTCTTCTTTTCCTCCGTTCTTCTTCTTTTTCTTGCTTTCTCTTCCACCTTCTTTCCTTCTCTTTCTTTTTTTCTCTTCTTTCTTTTTTCTTTTTTTTTTTTGCATGTCACTTCTTTCTTTTTCACTCCATTACTGATTTCTGATTTTTTCTTTTAGGAATGGACGTCGAAGCAGCACGGATGCTCGTCAGGGGCCTCAAGGCCCACAAAAGGAAAGGTGCCGCGGCCTCCGGATCAGCAAAGAAGGCCAGGGTGGAGGAGACGAGCTCGATCATGCCTGTCCAGGTGGCTCTCATGATCGACGTTCCTTCGGATGTCGAACCAACGGCCCCCCGGGCCTCTTCAAGGAGTCCGCCGACTGGGGCTCCTATTTCGGGGGTCCGTTCCATGGAGGCGCTCGGAGTCGAGAGGGGGATGAGGAGGAAGTCGGTGGCCCACAAGGGGAGTAGCCGCCGAGCCACCGTTGAAGAGTCCTTTGGTTTCGAAGAGGAGCCCGAGAATCCCTTCAATGACAGGGACCTGATCAAGCGGTTGATCGATGGCTGCATTCTGTCTGAAGTCGTCGAGAGGATCGACCACGCCGATCCTAAGCAGCGGGTTTGGGACTCCCTAGGGTCCTTTCTCGAGGTAAACAAGTCTTCGTTTAATTGGCTTTCCGACCCTTGCAGATTGGGCACCAGCTCCTTGCCAACATCGAGGCGATGAATCGAGCGAGGAGGGATGCCATCCAGGCGGAGGAGCGTCGCCAGGCTGAAGTCGCTCGCCTCAAAGAAAAGGCCACTGAAGTAGTTGCCCTCCAGGAGGCCCTGGAGAAAGAAAAGCAGGCCCGGGAGGAAGAGAAACAGACCTCGGAGGAGACGGTGAGAAAGGCGGAGGCCGAGGTCACCAATTTGGTGGAGCAGATTTCGGTCCTGGTCTCAGAGGCCAGGGGTCTTGCGGTAGAGGAGTTCAAGGCCTCTGCGGAGATGAGAGACCTGAACGTCCGATTCGGTCAGGAAGCATTCATCAAGGGGTTCGAGCTCTGCCAGGAGAAGGTGGCCAGGAAATTTCTCGAGCTCGACCTCAGCTTCTTGGGCGAGGAGTCTGAAGATGAGGCCGGTCCCTCTCCTACCGCTACTGCTACTGCAGCCTCCCTTCCAAGGACATCGAGCTCCCCAACTCCTACTGCAGAGGTCTGAGACCTCCGACCTTGTATATTTTTTTTTTGTAATTTTTCCTTTTCTTTTTGTCTTTAAAGAACATTCACTCAATAAAGTCAAATTTCTTGTCGTGGATGGCTTCTCCTTTCTTCCTTCCTCCTTTTTTGTTTTTCTTTCTGCAATGGGACGCGCCTTGACGCTTTTGTCTCTCGATGGCAGTGTCCTGCCGAAGCACTTCCCCTGCCCCAGGGGATTCCGCTAAAGTCCACGATCCAGCGGTTGAAGAAGAAAGTTCTTCAGTTGACAAAGGGGTCGAAGAAGATGGAAGGCGAGCTTCGCAGGTTAAGGGAGGGTTATTCTGAAGCCACCTCAGAGGCCACCCACTTTCGAAATCTCCACGTGAAGGGAATCATGGAGTACAGCCGGAGGAAGGCGGACTTTGCGAGGGAGCTTGAGGAACACAAGAAGAGCGCCAGCGATCGAATCTGGGCTCAAGCTGCCAAGATCAGTTCTCTCAGGATGGAACTATCAGCTGCGTAGGAGAGGATTGGCCAGCTAGAGGAAAGTTCGTCCTGGCTCTTGGCTCGGGCCGACAGTGATTGGGAGTGGTCGAAGAAGGTCTCCGACCTTCAGCAGCAGCTTCAGGATGTCGAGGTGAGATATGACGTGCATCAGGCCGACTGGCACAGGCAGGTGGATGAATATAAAGGGAGACTCAGGGTGACGACCGACGAAATCGCCCGTCTTCAAGGGCAGCTGGCCGATGGGCCCAGCTCACTTCTTCTCAGGATTCCAATGAACTCCAGTCCCTAATAAGAACTACCGAAGGGCTTTCTGTCACCCTTGGGGAGAGGACGGCTGAGCTGCAGCAATCAAAGATCCAACTGGCATGCGAGCAGCAGGCCATCAAGGATGCGGAGGTGGAGTCTGAGGTCTTGAGAAAGAGGCATCGAGAGGCAGAGAACAAAAGCCAGCGACTCCGTCGGGTGCTCCAAGATGCGCTGCTGAAAAAGGAAGAGCTAGAAGAAGTTAAAAATTTGAGGCAGTCCTGGATAAGGGGTGAAGCAGATAATTCAAGGTCGGAAGGAGCAGAGCTTCCCTAGGGCTCTTTTTGGCCTTCCGTCTTTCCATGCATACATTTTCTCTTTTGTTGTTTTGTCTTGCTTTTGTCATTTTGCTCTTCTTTCTTTAGCCTGCTGGGCTTTGTAGTGTATACTTTGTGAATGAAATGAAAAGGGAATTTTGTGTTACCTCGTCCGCGTGTTGTATCAAGTTGTCGTCCGTCGAATTCCTTGTCTTTAAGACTAGTCCGACGTCGATGTCGTCTGGAGGTGCCCAATCATTGCCACACCGATTTGCTTTTCTTGTCGTCCGTGGCCATAGGCTCGAGCTTGGTGGTCCGGACTCCGCATCGCCTCGAAGGCATCGCTGTTTTCTTGACCTGTGTCGAGAGCCTTCTTAGAGGCTGGAGATGTTTGGTAGGAACTTTCCATCTTTGTTGAGACGAGGTTCCTTAGGTCCTTGGTGTGGTTTGTTTCACGTCTGCTGCCGGCGTAATTCGTCGCTTTCCTTTTCAATTCTCCTCCTCTTTTCGAGTGAGGGTCCTCCCCTTGCTTTTTAAGGGGTCGCGTAGAAGTGTAGAGGTACCATTGAGGGGACTTTTTCTCTTATCCAATTTTGTTGGGCAGTCGGGTCCTTGTTGTCATTAGGATGAGGTTCCCCCTCTGTCCTTGACGTGGTCGATCTCGATTCGGGTTAGGACAAGGTTCCCATCCTGTTCCCAACGGGGCTGTGGGGGCACATAGGGGTCATCGCAAGGGCCTCTCCCCCCATCCGGTCTAAAAGAATCGGGCCTTCGACTTTGCTCATGCTAGGGCGAGGTTCTCCTCCTGTCCCTAACAAGGCTATGGGGGTACATGTGGGCACTGTTTGGCCTCTCCCCCCATCCGGTCTAAGAGGAATCGGGCCTTCAACTTTGCTCGTGTTAGGGCGAGGTTCTCCTCCTATCTCTAACAAGGTTGTGGAGGCGCATAAGGGCGTTGTAGGGCCTCTCCCCCCATCCGGTCTAAAAGAATCGGGCCTTTGACTTTGCTCAAGTTAGGGTGAGGTTCTCCTCCTGTCCCTAACATGGCTGTGGGGGCGCATAAGGGCGTTGTAGGGCCTCTCCCCCCATCCGGTCTAAAAGAACCGGGCCTTTGACTTTGCTCATGTTAGGGCGAGGTTCTCCTCCTGTCCCTAACATGGCTGTGGGGGCGCGTAAGGGCGTTGAAGGGCCTCTCCCCTGGTCCGACCTTAAAATAATCAAACTTTTATTTTGCTCATGTTAGGATGAGGTTCCCCTCCTGTTTCTAACATGACCTTATTTTGATTGTTTGAGGGGGTCGCCCCCAATCGTAACAAATCCATGCCGAAAGGGAAAGACATACAAAGTCGAAAGGAATTTTGATTCAAAGCAAAGTCGTGAGTAGTACATTTACAGGTTTCTCGAGTTCCATGGTCGTGGAAGGTCTGCTCCTCCTTGAGGTCCTCCGGTGATGGAGTCGATGGTCCCGATTGGAGATAGATCTTCGGGCTGCTCCTCCCTCCTTGGTGGTTCAGGTTGCGGCAGGGCCCTTGGCCGATTTTCTCTACCCTCAGGCCGGCACTGAATGAACCTATCGAGTCGACCTCGTCGGAAGAGCTCCTCGATCTCGTCTCGGAGCTGGATGCATTCCTCCGTGTTGTGGCCGTGGTCGCGATGGTAGAGACAGAACATGTTGGGGTTGCGCTTCTCGAGGTGGGTGCGCATCCTCTCTGGCCTAGGGAGCTGCTCCCTGACCTCCATCAGTACCTGGGTCTTCGAGGCATTGAGGGGGGCATAGTTGCAGAATCTTCCCAGTGGAGAACCCCGCCGGACTCTGAGGTCCGGACTTCTCTGCCTACGTACCTGGGGAGGAGTATGGACACGCTTGTGCCCAGGAGGGGATCGAGAATGCGGTCGAGCTTCTCTCGGCCTTTTTTCGACTGTGGGCTTACTCGAGTCTCCCACCTGCCACTCTCTCACAGTCTCCTCATCCTTCATTTTGAAGGCTTCCTCCGCTCGGGCGTACCCTTCAGTCCAAGCCAACAAATCAACAAAATTTTTGGGGTACTTCTTCTCCAGGGAGAACAAAAGGTCATTCTGCTGAAGGCCGCCCTTCAGAGCGGCCATTGCTACCGATTGGTCCAAATTCTGGACCTCCAGCACTGCGACATTGAAATGATTGATGTAGGCCCGGATGGACTCCCCCTCCCTCTGCTTGATATTAATGAGGGACTCTGAACCCTTCCGGGGGTGCCGGCTATTGACGAAATGGGCCACAAATTGGTGGCTCATCTGATCGAAGGAAAAGATGGTACCCAGTTTTAGCATCGAGTACCAGTTTCTTGCCGCTCCCTTCAAGGTGGATGGGAAGGCCCGGCATAGAATGGCGTCGGGTGCGCCATGAACCAGCATCATCATCCGAAAGGCCTCCAGATGATCAACTGGGTCCGAAGTCCCGTCGTAGCTTTCGAACTGGGGGAGTTTGAAGTTTGGCGGGATCGGTTCCTGCATGATCATTTGAGAAAAGGGAGGGTCAGTGCAAATATCCTCACCATAGGCGGGGGAAGCGTGGCGGAGCTCTTCGATCCATCAGTTCATCTCCTGGAGTCTCCAGTCTAGGAAATCCTCCCGACTTCGGGTCTCGAGGGTCCTCTGGCAGAATGGGGGCAGGAATCTTTCAGGGGTGGAGTCGTGATCCGATTGAGGGCTCTCCACCCTCGGGTTCGTCTTCCCAGGAAAGATGGGGTGGCTGGCCCACGTGGCCCACCCCACCGTAGGAAGTGAAGCAAGATCGTGGTCATTATTGTCCGGGAGTGATGGAGCCGCATGGAATCCATCGCAGGAGGTGGAGCAGAGTCGTGGCCGTTGCTGCGGCCTACCAGGGGGCCCAGGCCTATCGGCTGGAGTTCGGCTGGGGTGTTTGACAGGGAGATGTGACTGGCTACCCATCTGAGAGGAGCTTGGAGTACGGCTCTCGCAGGAGCCCGGATGGAGTCTTCTTTCCGTTGAAGTCGGGGATGAAATCTGGCTCCCGTAGGAGCCGGGCAAAGTCTACCCGTAATCAAGGTCGGAGGTGAAGTCCGGCTCCCGTAGGAGTCCGGACGAAGCTTACTTGCAATTAGAGTCAGGGACGAAGTCCGGCTCCCGTAGGAGTCCGGACGAAGTTTACCTGCAGCTCGAGTCATGGGCGAAGTCCGGCTCCCGTAGGAGTCCGGGCGAAGCTTTTCTGCATGCGGAGTTGGGGATGAGATCCGGCTCCCGTAGGAGCTCGGGTGAAGTCTACCTGTAGCTCGAGTCGTGGGTGGAGTCCGGCTCCCGTAGGAGTCCGGACGAAGCCTTTCTCCATTCGGAGTTGGGGACGAGATCCGGCTCCCGTAGGAGCTCGGATGAAGTCTACCTGCAGCTCGAGTCATGGGTGGAGTCCGACTCCTGTAGGAGTCCGGGCGAAGCCTTTCTCCATTCAGAGTTGGGGACGAAATCCAGCTCTCGTAGGAGCTCAGGCGAAGTCTACCTGTAATCACAGTCAGGGGTGAAGTCCGGCTCCCGTAGGAGTCTGAACGAAGCTTACTTGCAATTAGAGTCAGGGATGAAATCCGGCTCCCGTAGGAGTCCGGACGAAGTTTACCTGTAGCTCGAGTCATGGGCGGAGTCTGGCTCCCTTAGGAGTTCAGGCGAAGCCTTTTTTCATTCAGAGTTGGGGACGAGATCTGGCTCCCGTAGGAGCTGGGGCGAAGTCTACCTATAATCATAGTCAGGGGTGAAGTCCGGCTCCCGTAGGAGTCCGGACGAAGCTTACTTGCAATTAGAGTCAGGGATGAGGTCCGACTCTCGTAGGAGTCCGGATGAAGTTTACCTGCAGCTCGAGTCATGGGCGGAGTCCGACTCCCGTAGGAGTCCGGGCGAAGCCTTTCTGCATTCAAAGTTGGGGACGAGATTCGACTCCCGTAAGAGCTCGGGCGAAGCCTACCTGTAATCACAGTCAGGGGTGAAGTTCGGCTCCCGTAGGAGTCCGGACGAAGCTTACTTGCAATTAGAGTCAGGGACGAGATCCGGCTTCGGTAGGAGTCCGGACGAAGTTTACCTGCAGCTCGAGTCATGGGCAGAGTCCGGCTCCCGTAAGAGTCCGGGCGAAGCCTTTCTGCATTCAGAGTTGGGGACGAGATCCGACTCTCGTAGGAGCTCGGGCGAAGCCTACCTGTAATCACAGTCAGGGGTGAAGTCCGGCTCCCATAGGAGTCCGGATGAAGCTTACTTACAATTAGAGTCAGGGACGAGGTCCGGCTCCCATAGGAGTCCGGACGAAGTTTACCTGCAGCTCGAGTCATGGGTGGAGTCCGGCTCCCGTAAGAGTCCGGGTGAAGCCTTTCTGCATTCTGAGTTGGGGATGAGATCAGGCTCTCATAGGAGCTCGGGTGAAGCCTACCTGTAATCACTGTCAGGGGTGAAGTCCGGCTCCCATAGGAGTCCGGACGAAGCTTACATGCAATTAGAGTCAGGGACGAGGTCCGGCTCCCGTAGGAGTCCGGACGAAGTTTACCTGCAGCTCGAGTCGTGGGCGGAGTCCAACTCCCGTAAGAGTCCGGGCGAAGCCTTTCTGCATTCGGAGTTGGGGATGAGATCCGACTCTCGTAGGAGCTCGGGTGAAACCCGCAATCAAGGTCAGAGGTGAAGTTCGGTTCCCGTAGGAGTCCGGACGAAGCTTACTTGCAATTAGAGTCAGGGATGAGGTCCGGCTCCCGTAGGAGTCCGGACGAAGTTTACCTGCTGCTCGAGTTGTGGGCGGAGTCCAGCTCCTATAAGAGTTCGGACGAAGCCTTTCTGCATTCGAAGTTGGGGACGAGATTCGGCTCTTGTAGGAGCTCGGGTGAAGCCTACCTGTAATCACAGTCAGGGGTGAAGTCCGACTCCCGTAGGAGTCCGGACAAAGCTTACTTGCAATTAGAGTCAGGGACGAGGTCCGGCTCCCGTAGGAGTCCGGACGAAGTTTACCTGCAGCTCGAGTCGTGGGTGGAGTCCGGCTCCCATAAGAGTCCGGGCGAAGCCTTTCTGCATTCGGAGTTGGGGATGAGATCCGGCTCTCGTAGGAGCTCGGGCGAAGCCTACCTGTAATCACAGTCAGGGGTGAAGTCTGGCTCCCGTAGGTGTCCAGACGAAGCTTACTTGCAATTAGAGTCAGGGACGAGGTCCAGCTCCCGTAGGAGTCCGGACAAAGTTTATCTGCAGCTCGAGTCATGGGCGGAGTCCGGCTGCCGTAAGAGTCCGGGCGAAGCCTTTCTGCATTCAGAGTTGGAGACGAGATCCGGCTCTCGTAGGAGCTCGGGCGAAGCCTACCTGTAATCACAATCAGGGGTGAAGTCCGACTCCCATAGGAGTCCGAACGAAGCTTGCAGGTGAAGTCGTGGGCGAGGTCCGGCTCCCGTAGGAGTCCGAACGTCGCAAAAAATTCGGTCGATGCTGGCGGGGGCCTGCTCGTCGGCAAAACTTAGGAGTGTGGTGGAGGCTTGGCCGCCCGGGAGGTTTGAAGAGATGTTGCCGGAGGTCGGAAGTCAGTTGGACCCCGGAGGATCACTCCCCTCACGAACTTCGGCTGGGGGGGTATTTTATACCCAACAATGCTGATTATGGAGGATGTAGAATGGATAGAAAAAGTACTAGTGGCACATGCTAATTTCTAGGGTTGAACTTGATCTCTTGGTGTAGCAAGAAGTAAAACTCTATAGCTTTATTAATGGCTAAGGCTGAATGCGTTGTTGTGGGGAGTTGCTGTGCACAAATACTATAGATTAAGTATTGGAAATTATGTTTGAAAGTCAATTGTCAGTCTGTTGACGATTGTACTAATTATTATAATTATATATGAATTATTAAATAATAAATATTATTTAATTTTCTCATCACTCTGTGTACATCTTATTTAAACTTTTATTTTGTGATGAAGTTCTTAGAGCTATTTGAATTGATATAGGAGAAAATATCATTTAGTCCTTAAATCTTAGTTCACGACTAAATGATATACTACTATTAGGACAATAGCTATATCCAGTATAGGTTATTGTGTGCTATGTGCATTAGTTATCCTCTTAACCAAAGAGTATGGAGACACTGACATGGCATGCATATGAGATGTAGGAGTACATCTCACTGAATATGATCAACTACTGAGCACTCTACTGTCGAGAGTAGCTCATGAAGGATATGGGTATAAGTATCCTTCCAACTTGAGATCACTACGGTGATTTACAAGCAACTCACTGTGCTTTAGTGCTAGACTACTTAAATTTTTAATTCAATGATAAAAGATTTTTGGACACATCAAATACTTGTAAAGTCGGTGTATGAGTCAAGATGGAATTGATCCCTCTGAATAAGTAGGAGTTAATGTATTAGTGTGTTTCAATTCAGTAAAACTTCGATTGAGATAATCCATGTGATGGATTTGAAAAATTAAAATATAATATGAATGACCATATTAGGATTGATAATTAAACTCTAGATCACCTTGAGTATTTGGATCAAAGAGATGAATTATACGGTAACCATATGCCAATAGGTTCTTGATATTGCTTTACAATCTTTCGACCTATCCGGATGTCGGGTATCATTACTAAATGATCACTTTGATTGGTATAGGAAGATTATTTCTATGCTACCAACTTAGATTTGAATCTATAAGATCACACTTAAAAAAAATTTCTGACTAATCATGTGGCTGATCAATAATTGAGAATTATTTTAGGATATAATCGTTAATTCGATTGATGATTAACCTTGTACAAAAGTTGTAATAAATTAATTTACTAATTATTGATAAATTATAAAAAGATTGATTAGCAATTAGATTGCTAATTAGCTCAATTTGATTGAACATTAAGGTTTGGATTAAATCTAATTGAATTGGATTCAATTTGATTTGACCTGATTAGGTTATGAGATGACCTAATCGCTAAGGGTGTTCGATTTTTGATTCGAGCTCAATTAATTTTTAATTTGATTAAAATTTAATGAAGACTATTTATTACCTATTAGATTAGATGATTTAATTAGGTCTAACTTAATTTGGTTCGGTCAAGTACCTAATTAGAAATGAATTTGAATTCGAATTCGAATGGAACAACCCCTTGCACCACCTTTCACTGCGCCCTTCTTTTCTTCACACGTGAAAAAGATTTTTGCATGAAATTTCTCTCACTTAGAAGGTGTTTGACATATTCTTCTGATCCTATTTGGATTAGAATTAAGTTAGTTTAAGTTTGAGTTCAAAAATATTTGAAATCAGATTAAAACCTAGAGTCCAAGTTTTGTTGGACTTTTCCTTGCCGTCGACCACCTCTCTTCTCATGCACAAAATATTTTTTGCATGAATTCTTTGCACCAATCTAAGTGTTGTCACCCACCCTCTTTGATTCCCTAAGATAGGGATTTATTTTGGTTTAAAGTTCAATTCAAATCTGATTTGAATTGGTGATAAGATCAACCATTGTTTGAACTTGAACCAAATCACTCAAACTCTATCCTTATCTTCATGGGATGCCACCTTAAGAAGGGAATTTTTTGTGCACCTCATTAGATGTGATCTTAGGCAAGAGGAACTTCAGAGAGGGTGTGAGAAAAACTAGAGAGGGAGTGGGCTTCTGTGCATGAGAAATAAAGGAAGTGTTCTTCCTCTTTGGGCGTGAGGTCTAGGGTGGGTCTAGGATTTCGGCTCTAGTCTTTTGTGTGAGAAAAAATACAAGAGAGTCTTGTTTCAATATCCTTCACCACCTATCTCTTTGTAAAGCTTCATCTTCTAATTCAAAAATATTCAGATGATCTGAAGAAAGGAGCTTGAATCAGCTATCCAGAGCCTTCGACGCGAGCTAGCACTCCCGAAAAGGATGTTCCGATCAGGACTTTGAGTGGACGATCTATAGAGGTCGGACAATCTGTACGACTGCTTGACATTAGAAAGAATCTCGTATCATACTTATCAACAGTGGAGATCATTGATCCATGATAAGATAATGAGTTCTGAAATCTGATCAGATCTAATAGTTGGATCTGATTCAGAATATGGATATGATTGATACAGTTTTTTCTATTAAATCAAATTTTTATGTGCATTATTTTCATGTCATAGATCCTTAGAAGGTAGTTTAGATCTGATCTAAAGTATATGTAAGAGATTAAATTATTTAATCTACTATTTTTGCTATAAATTTTTTTTAAAAATGCATGCTTTGAACTGTCCATTTTCTCTTCAAATGGTATCAGAGCCCTATTGCTCTTGACATGAATGTTTTGCATGTAATCTAATTTTATTTGATTTTAATTATTTATATTAGATCTAAATAATTAATTTAAAATTTGAGGAGTGTAGTAACCTAATTGGATAGATCCTCATAGCCATCCGATCATAAGAGAAAATAGGGCTTTACAACCCTCTCCTCCCATTCGATGGGATTTTTCTATGGCGTGTAGGGATGCTGTGTGGTCTTTTCTATAAAGATAAACAACAAAAAGAGTTAAATAATTTTTTCTTTTAGATCTGATATAATATATGTTAGATCTAAAATTAAAGTTTGTTGGAATGTATGACAGTTTGTGAGAATGTTTTACAAAACTTTAAATTATTTTCAAACACCGAACCCCAACCCATGTTAGCTCAAAACTTAATTATGAATTAAGTGATCTAGATTTAAAAATTAAAGATCTAAGGCATAAATTTCATAATTCATGGGTTTATGGGTTAGCTTGAATCAAGTCCATTTAACTAGGTTAGACCTAGGGTTAGAAATAATTGATAATGGGCTATATTAGTAATTGATCAAATCTAATTAATAGTTAATTCTGATTGGGTCAATTCTTCTCTTGATCAATTCTCAATAATTATACTTGGTCAAGTCCATATCTTTGATTAGACTAAGATGGATTTTGATCATTGCTCCGTGATCGAACCCAAATCTATAAGTTGATTAAATTAAAACTGACTAATCAGTTGGTGTCAAAGGTAAGTATGGCAGTCTTGATCGATGGTCATTAATTGGGAGCTACTCGTATAGATTGAGTTTATGATGAGTTAATGGTATATCCCTCCCACCGATCTCACTTATCTGACCAACATGGTGAATCATGTTTTGATTAGATCACTTAATGATTAGGGTTGACCCATGCTAACTAAAAAATCAGTATGACTGATTTAGGTGCCTCTAGTTCAACTTGTTTAAAGTCTTCTTCATGACTTGGTGAAGTCAGTGAGAGGATTTATGATCGATTGGTTGGATCAATTTATGTCTAATCTTCTTTAATCTGATTTGGTAAAGTCAGTGTGAGGATTAAGATTAACTGATCAAATCTTTTCTCATCTCTCAATTGAATTAATTAAATCTTGTAGAATTATTAGGTCTCTAAAAATAAAATAGTTATGATGATAACTAGATTATAGCCTCCCATTAAGTTGGATGATAATGGGTTCAACAGTTTTGTTGATCATTGGAGGTGCCATATGCCTGGTGCTCATCTGGCTATCAAAATTATCATTCATAATATGTTGATTTAATTGTGTCTTTCTGATGATGGTCAGGTTGGCTAAGCCACACTTGGACCTGATAACTCATTTGTCAGATGTACTAAATTCTGATATGTTAATGGTTGAACCTAATCAGAACTTTTAGTGGAGGTGTCATACACCTACTAAAGAGGTGTCTGGGGCAAAATTGAATGCTGAAAATTATTTGATAAAATAATTGGTTAACAACCTACCCATAGGTGCATAGGGATTGCCCGAGCCACACTCGAACCCATGTGCAGCCTGTGAGGATTTTGGTACCCACTAAAGAATGAGTGTAATTCTTCGAATTGGAGGTAAAGGCTATAAATTTGAATAAAATAGTGAGAGAACCTTTAAACTAAAATTTATAACTTTAGACTTAATTAATTCATATACTAACTAGATTTTGGTTTTTCTTTTACAGTTCTAGTCACTATCTTGTCGCTTCGATCACTATTGGATAGTGATAAATTGATGGGATCCAATTTTGATAGTTAGTATCGAAAGCTCAAAATAGTCCTAAAGGATGAACGGATTTTGTACGTGCTGATAGATTCAGCATCCGAGGAGCCAGCTCCGAATGCCCACAGTATGATCTGAGATGCTTATCAGAAGTGGCTCAATAATCGAACTACGATTCATTGCATTATGCTGGTGATAGTGAATGATGAGTTCAGTCATCAATTTGAGAATGCTCAGCCTTAGGATATGTTACAAATGTTGAATGAGTCTTTTGGCACGTCTGACGATGTTGAGAGGCACAAGATAAGTTGTGCCATCTTCAATACTCGAATGAGGGAAGGAGCATCAGTCACTAATCATGTACTATACATGATTGAGATAATGGAATGCTTGAGCAAACTCAACTTTTTCCTACATGAGCAGCTAGGGAAGGATGCCTTACTGAACTCATTGTCCAAATCCTACCTCCCTTTTCTTACTCATTTTCAAATGACAAAGCCTGCAGTCAATTACCATGGTTTATTGGGGTTGCTGCAGAACTTTGAGAAGGATCATTAGCTCCACAAGGAGTCAGCGAATATGGTGGGAGGGTCATCTTCTGGACATCCATCCTTTAAGAAAGGAAAGAAAAATAAGAAGAACAAGAAAAGGGTGCAAAGTGCTGGGGCATCCAAGCTTGGTTAGACTAAGAAACTCGTGTTTGATCAGAGTCAGGTAGAATACTTCTACTGCAAGAAGCAAGAGCATTGGAGGAGAAACTGTCCTCAATATATTGCCTTCCTAGATCCGAACAGTTGAGAAAGAAGCAAGTTATTGCTGGATAAGATAATTATATAATAATACCTTATAATTTATCAATTTGTAATTTTACTATCTGGATATTAGATAGGAGAAGTCCTTTTAATATTTATAATTTGTTTCAAGGTCTGCAGGTTAGTAGGAGATTTGAAGAAAGCGAAAGATTCCTTAATGTTGGAGATGAAAGATCTGTTCCAGTTCTGGCGTTAGGGATTATTAAGTTTATATTTAAGTCTAATGTAATTATTCTTAATGAATGTCACTTTTATCTTTTATTTTTATTAAATATTATTTCTGTACTTTTGGCCATATACGATTATGAAAATTCAATAAAAAGAGATATTTTTAATATCATTATGAATGGTGTTAACGTGATGAATGTGTTGGAAAATATGTCCTAAAGCCTATCATCTAAGTAGTAGATGATTGGAATTAGTATATGAATTATCTAATAATAATAGTTATTTAACAGATTCATCATAAAAGTTCTATCTTCCTTAAATGAACTCCTAAATTATGATGAAGTCCTTAGAACCATAATCAATTGATAAAGAAAGATTTATCGGATGGTTCTTAAATTATTCATGATCAAATGATAAGTTATTATGAAGGATGATAACTTATCAAGCGTAGATCGCTGTATGCCATATGTGTTGGTTGTCCTCGTAACCAAGTGGTGTGGAGACACTGGTATGGCATCCAGGTGAGATGTAGGAGTACAACTGCATTAAACGTAACCAATGTAACACTCTACTATCAAGAGTAGTTAACTAAGACTAATGGGTATAAGTGTCCCTCCGATCTGAGATCACCACGGTGACTCGCAAGCAACTTACTATGCTTTGGTGCCGGACTGCCTATATTTTTAATATAGGTTCGAAAGATTTTTGGATACAGTCAAGTACTTATGAAGTCGGTGTATGAGTCAAGATGGAATTAACCACTCTTGATTAACTTCAGGAAGAGAATGTCTCGTTGTGTTTCAATTTAGCAAAATCTAGGTCTGGGTAACCTCGTGAGGAGTCACGAGATTTGCAAAATTTTGAGACACAATAGAGATGACTTATATGAGTGATTGACAGTATACTCAAAGTTATCTTGAGCATTATTGGTCAAAAGGATAAATTATACGGTAACCATAGGTCAAGGTTCTTAGAATGTTGCTTTGCATACATTCGATCTATCTGGACGTCGGAAACCATTGCTAGATGGTTACTTTGACTGGTATAAAAATTAATTTTTATGCTACCAGCTTAGGTTCAAACTTATAGGGTCACACATATAAGAGGTTGTAACCTAATCAGTTGATTAATCGATAATTGAGAATCGTTCTAAGGTTAAACAATCAATGTGATTGATGTTTGACCTAATGCAAGTGTTGCAAGAGGATCATTAGCAATTGAATTGCTAATTGGCTCCATCTGATTGGACAATTGGGCTGAGATCAAGTCTAATTGAATATAATTTAATTAGAATTAGTTTGGATTTAATTGGATTAAGTCTAATTGATTTATTGGATAAGCCAGTTGCAAGGGAGAACAAGTCCCTGTTTGACTAGGACTTGTATGCACCTAATTTTTAATTAAGTTAGGATTTAAATTAAATATGATTTAATCTGATTAGACTTATAGTTAGACTAAGATCACCATTAATTAGGTTATAATTAATTTAAATTGAGTTCAAAGTATTTGACCTAATCTAAATAAGAATCCTAGTTAGACTAGGATTCCGTCTTCTCTTGCGCCACCTAAGAAAATCAAAGCCCATGCCCACTAATTAATTCCAGATAATTTTTTTATGATTTCCACATCTAAGGGAATTAATCTCATACCACTTATTTTAAAAATTTGAATCAGATTTGATCTGGTTCAATATGAAAATTAATTTAGTTCATTGTCGCAAGTGGTTTAGCCTATTTCTCTTTTTGCAAGAGTCCCTCTTCACAAGGACTCTTCCCTCCCTCTCTTGTGCCAACTTCCCCCTTGTTTATCCTCCTTTTTGTTGCCCCTTTTGTGTTTATTTTCATACTATCCATGAAATAAATGAGATAGGGGGCGTCCAAGAGTTGGACTCCCCAAGGACTCCTTGTTAGACTAGGTCTTATGACCTAATCTGCCATATAAAAAGAGGCCGCCCCATATACCATGATATAGGAGTCAAAAATTCATGAAAAATTGAGAGAAATACTAGAGGAGAATGAGAAAGACCTGAGAGGTTTGAGGCATCAAAATCCATGGAGGAGAGTCCTCTAATAAGAGATCCAAATTTGATGTCTTGTAGAAAAGAAGGGTAAGAGAGAAGATTGTCTTCTCTTATTGGTTTTCTTTCTTATTTTTTTTCTCTTTATTTTTGTATTTTTATGTGATAAAAATATGAGAGAGAAAGAAGAATTACATGAGTAGTTTTAGGTGCCAAAATCCTTGGAGGAAATTCTTCAATCAAGAGATCAAAGGTTGATGTCTTGTAGAGAGAAAGGTAAGAGAGAAGATTGTCTTCTCTTATTATTTTTTCTTTCATATTAATATCTCTTTATTTTATATTTTTTTAATGATAAAAAATATAAAAGAGAAAGAGAGATGGCATGGTGAATTCATGCTCCAAAGAGTTGGAGCATGGTGATCTTATTTTGGACATGATATGATCATGTTCTGATGGAAGAAGAAGAAGAAAAGAAGGTCTTTTCTTAAGGTTTCTTTTAGAACCCTTTTTCTCCATAAATCATGAGATTTTTCTATGAGAAAAATTAGATATCATAAGATCTGAAAACTAAAAGAAATATCAAGAGAAGAAGGTCTTCTCATATCCTAGCATAGAGATATTTTCAAGATATCAATTGTTGATGTATTGAAGGAGAAGATCTATCTTCTCTTAGGATCCTTTTCTATTAAATACTAATTTTGATTTTAGAAAGGTGAAAAGGTTTGACTTATCCCTTATTCTTCCTCATATTCTTCATCTCTTAGAATATCCAAGAGATTCGAAGAATATTTTTTTAGATTAACCATCCAGAGGGATCTGCAAGAAGCTAGCACTTCGAGCGGATCTTCGTTTGATGAACCTCTGATTTTGTTGCAGCCTCGTGTGGATCATCTGTAGAGGTCGGATGCATGTGCGGCTCCAAAGGAAATAAAAAAAATCAATTATGGAGTTCTCGACCCGCATGAAAGTAAGAGATCTGATCTCTTCTTTTATTTAGATATGATCTAAGTTTTAGATCTAAATATGTTTTAGATCTAGGGTATTGATTTGATCAATACCAAATCTTTTATTTTTTAGTTTATAAATATAATATGATATGTTATAGATCCTAATTGTAGGGTTTAGTAATTTGATTACATGCATTTATAGATTAAATTATTTAATTTACATGTTCCGCTGCGTTATATTTCAAAAAAGTTTTGAAATTCATGCATAAAATCTTGGACCTTTTCCAACAATGGTATCAGAGACAGGTTCTTTTATAACATATTCATAATTATATTAAAATAAATTTAAAAAATAAAATAATGATCACACGGATTGTAGGTTGTCCTGCTGTAAGGTTTACCCCTTACAGTGCAAAGGTTGTCCTGGTACATTGCGATCTAGAAAATTTAAAAGAGTTTAAATAAATCTTATCATGAATGTTTTAGATTAAGTCTATTTTATTTCATAAATTTTTATGTAATGTACATAAATTAAAATCAGCCTAGAACAGGATCTTGCAAAGGTTCTATTTGTTGATCGGGCTGGCTCGACCAGCATGCCAGCTCGATTGAAAAATTGGCTAAATTATATTTCTGATTAATTTTAATTGTTAGTGTTTGTTAGTGAAATAAGCTGACCCATTTTTGAAATAAGTCAACTTATTTAGTGAAACAATACTAGATTATATTAAACCTTTCAAAAGTTGAAAATATTTTTCAAAATGCTGAACCCCAACCCTCAGCCATGAACTTAATTAAAAGAATTAAGTGATTGTTTAGGATCTAGGTTTGTGATTTAAAGATCCTAAGACAATTTCATAAAACATGGGTTAAAGGGTAATGGGTTAGCTTTGATCAGATCATTAACTGGGTTAGACCTATGTTAGATTAAATATGGACTAAGTTAAGAAATTGATCAAATCTAATTAAAAGTTAATTAGGATTAGGTCATTTCTATAGATCACTTCAATAGTTGTAGTTGATCAAAATCCATATATCTAACAAATGGACACTGATCGTGGCTCAGCGGCTGAGCCCGAGTCTTTAGGCAGACCAAATCAAAACTGATAAACTAGTTGGTGTCTAAGATAAACTTGATTGGTGGTTTTTAATTGGGAGCATGCTTACCTGACCATTTCTTATGGTGTCTAAGGCAAGCATTGGCAGACTCTCCCATCGATCATACTTACCTGACCAATGTGGTTAATTAGGTCTTGATTAGGTTGCTCATTGATTCGTGCTAACCCAGTCACATAAAAAATTAGAGAGTCTGATTTCATTCAGTGAGACTGATCTAGGTGCCCATGGACCAAATTTGATCCTAGTCCTTGTTAATGACTTCAGAAGTCAGTGGGATGACTTGACTTAATGAAATCAGTGGGAGCAAATTGGTCCATGTCTTTTCTATCCTTAAATCACTAATAATTTTAAATCTTCTAAAATTATTAGGTCCTTAAAATGACAAAGTTATGGAGATAACTGAGTCATAGCCTCCTATTAAGGTGTTTGATAATGAGTCTATTAACTCAATAATCATTGCAGACCCAAAGGCCTGGTGCTTGTTGACTAATAGAATTATCACTCATCAAATGATGACTTGGATGTGTCTCTCTAATGGTGATTAGGTTAGCCAACCAAAGTTGGACTTAATCATTTGTTGGTTAGATGCACCAAGTATGGTCATGTTAATGGTTGGACCTAATCGGATCCTTACAGTGGAGGCCAAAGACTGCTGATTAGGTTTCTGGGGCAAAATTAAATTACTAGAAGTTGTTTGGAGAAACAATTGGTTAATGAACCTACCAGTAGATGCACATGGGTTGGCCGACTAAAGTCAGGCTTGTGTGTAGTCTATGTGAATTCTAGTACCTACTAGAAAATTAAAGTAATTTTTTGAATTGGAGGTAGAGGCTACCAATTTGAATAAAATAGTGGGAGAACTTTGAGACTAAAGTCCAAATCTCTAGGCTTAAAATAATTCATATACATTAGGTCATTGTTCTCTTTTCTCAAAATAAGGCTAAACCTTAATTGCTCCAATTGCTGTTAGACAGTGATAACTTATGGGATCCAACTTCGTTAATTAGTATCGAAAGTTGAATTTGGTTCAACAGTATGAATGGGTTCATATTGGGGCTTCATAGTCCAGTCAAAACAATTAGTCCAAAATTGATCCAAATCAGGCAAAAGCATAGGGTCATAGGAAGAAGAATTGTCTTGCTTCCCTTGACCATAATAGGCTGAACAAGAGAAAGGAATAAGGGTTGCTCATCAAAGATGTTATATGATAACATCTTAAAGTTTCTCTATGTAATTCCGCTACCTAGGTATTCGATACCGATGGTTTTATGCAATTTCTTGCTATGACTACAAGTAAGTGGAATATTTGAAAATGGTGAGAAATTCTTGAATGTTAGGGATGGAAGTCTTATTCCAATCCTAACTTTAGGAATTGTAGAGCTTATTTTTAAATATTGTCATTTAAAGTAATTGTTACTATTATCCATTGTTTATAATCTTTGTTGGCTTTTTGGCTAAAGATGATCATCATTCATAAAGGAAGATTATTGTGATATTATTATGAATAATATTACAATAATACATGGATAATAAGAAAATGACATTTACATAGCCTGTTAAGTGTAATGTACACACCCAAGTTAGATAATATCATGAATGTCTATCTTTGGCATTATAGGCTTAGTCATCTTGACAAGAACAGGATAAATGGATTAGCTTGAGAGAGAAACCTCGACATCAATGATTATGAATCATTGATAGCCCGTGAGTCTTATCTTCTTGAAAAGATGACAAAGTCATCTTTTAATGAAAAAAGTGAAAGAGCTGATAAAGTTCTAAGTCTCATACATAGTGATCTATGTAGACCTGTGAACTTAAGTGCCAGAGGAAGATATTAATATTTCATTACAGACGACCTATCTGGGCATGGATGCGTCTGGCCAAATCATTTGAAATGTTCAAATAATTCAAACGATGAAAAGGATGACATATTTAGGAGAGAATTGGATTCTCTCTCAGTGGATTCTTTTTCAGAACACAGTGTATCTGAAACGAGAAGTTGAACTTTGTTAGACATGATTCAATCCACGATAGGGTTCACTAATCTGCCTGTTTCAAGATTGTGCTCTTGTGTGATTACTTGTTTTACTCTGAAAATATACTGAGTAAGTCTGTTGTACAGATTCCATATGAGATATGGATTGAGCATAGATCTAGACTCTCTCACCTTTGGGTTTAGAGTTGATCGGCCTATGTCAAAGGTTTGCATACAGATAAACTTGATTCATGGTCCAATAGGTGTTTATGGGTTACTAATTCTATCATGCTGAAGAACATAAGATGCTCATCAGCAGTAGGGCATTCCTTTTGGAAAGGAGTTCCTTAGAGAAAGAACTGATACCTATCAAGTTGAACTTGAAAGTTTGACTGGTAGAAAATGAACCAACATAATCTAGTAAACCTACAGAACCGAATTTGATTAGATTAAACTCGGAGCCCATTAAAGTAAATGCAATGCAGTGGTCTAACTCTGAGAAGTGGCTTGAAACCATTAAATCTAAATCGAAGTCCATGGAAATCAATAGTGTATGGACACTAATGATTCATCTGAAGGAATAAAACCCATTGGGTGTGAATGGATTTTTCAAAAGGATCAGAGTAGCACAGATGGGAAGGTGGAGACCTATAAAGCTCATTTCGTTATTATCCCAGAGTTAGAACATACATTTTGAACATATGTCTTTGTTATGAATAAAGAAGAACCCTGCATTTATAAGTGGGCAAAATATTCTGTAGTGTTATTCCTTGTTTGTCTGTGGATGAAATTCTCTTAATCGGGAATGACATTCCAGCATTACAAGGAATAAAGGTTTGGGTGTCATCTAATTTCTCCATGTTCAAGACCAGATATGGTATGCTCACTAATGGTAGTGAGCAGATTCCAGTCTGATCCAAGTAAGAACCACTGAAAGATTGTATAGATAATCCTTAAGTATTTGGGAAATACTAAGATCCAGTGACTCAAATATGGAAATACTGACTTTAAATATGTGGATATTTCAATTTTAGTCAGATCAAGATGATAACAAGAAAGTATCGGATCATATCCTAATTGTAGGAGCAATCTGCTGGAAAAGTTTCAAGCAGGATACTTTAGTCTACTCAGTTAGTGATGTAGAGTATATCGTAGCATATGATGCTGCCATGTAAGCTGTGTAATTACTGAGCTTCATTAATAGGTTTGGAGTGGCACCCTCCACCGATGGTCCAGTCCTATCGTAGCACTGGAGCCATAAATCTGGCTAAAGAATCGAAGGACCAGCATACTCTGCACTTTTGATTTTAGATCAGGGTGACATCGATCTTTGGAAGATCGATGAAAAGAAAGAACTTGACCGACCCATTTACTGAGGCCTTGAAATTAGGAAGTTCTATGAACTCAAGTGGAAGATAAGATATTTGATATCATTCTGATTGGCATTAGTATAAGTGGGAGTTGTTGGAAAATATATCCTAAAGCCTATCATCTAAGTGGTAGATGATTGGAATTAGTATATGAATTATCTAATAATAATAGTTATTTAGCAAATTCATCATAAAAGTTCTATCTTCCTTAAATGAACTCTTAAATTATGATGAAGTCCTTAGAACCACAATCAATCGATAAAGGAGGATTATCGGATGGTTCTTAAATTGTTCACGATCAAATGATAAGTTATTAACAAGGATGATAACTTATCAAGTGTAAATCACTGTATGCCATATGCGTTGGTTGTCCTCGTAACCAAGTGGTGTGGAGACACTGGTATGGCATCCAAGTGAGATGTAGGAGTACATCTGCATTGAATGTAATCAATGTAACACTCTACTGTCAAGAGTAGTTAATTAAGATCAATGGGTATAAGTGTCCCTCCCACCTGAAATCACCACGATGACTTGCAAGCAACTTATTGTGCTTTGGTACCGGACTGTCTGTATTTTTAATATAGGTTTGAAAGATTTTTGGATATAGTCAAGTACTTGTGAAGTCGGTATGTGAGTCAAGATGGGATTGACCACTCCTGATTAACTTCAGAAAGAGAATATCTCGCTGTGTTTCAATTTAGCATAACCTAGGCCTGGATAATCCTCGTGAGGAGTCACGAGATTTGCAAAATTTTGAGACACAATAGAGATGACTTATATGAGTGATTGATAGCATACTCGAAGTCATCTTAAGCATTATTGGTCAAAAGGATGAATTATACGGTAACCATGGGTCAGGGTTCTTAGAATGTTGCTTTGCATACATTCGACCTATCTGGGCATCGGGAACCATTGCTAGATGGTTACTTCGATTGGTACAAGAATTGATTTTTGATCCAACCAAATTAGATTAGATCCAATTAGATCACCTAATCTAATTAGATAACAAATAGTCTTAGTTAAATCTTAATCAAATTAAAAATTGATTAAGCTTGAATCAAGAATTGAACACCCTTAGCGATTAGGTCATCTCATAACCTAATCAGGTCAAACCAAATTGAATCCAATTCAATTAGATTTAATCCAAACCTCAATACTCAATCAGATTAAGCTAATTAGTAATCTAATTACTAATCAATCTTTATATAATTTATCAATAATTAGTGAATTAATTTATTACAATTTTTGCATAAGATTAATCATCAATCAAATTGATGATTATATCCTAGAATGATTCTCAATTGTTGATCAGCCACATGATTTATCAGAATTTTTTTTTGAGTGTGATCCTATAGGTTCGAATCTAAGCTAATAGTGTAGGAACAATCTTCCTATACCAATCAAAGTGACCATCTAGCAATGACACCCGACATCCGGATAGGTCGAAAGATTGTAAAGCAATATTTAAGAACCTATTAGCATATGATTACTATATAATTTATTCCTTTGACCTAAATGCTCAAGGTGACCTAGGATTTAACTGTAAACCCTGATATGGTCATCCACATTACATTTTAATTTTTCAAATTCATCATATAGATTACGTCGATCGAGATTTTACTGAATTGAAATATACTGATACATTAACTCTTACTTATTCGAAGGGGTCAATTCTATCTTGACTCACATACCGACTTCACAAGTACTTAACTCTGCTAAAAAATTTTTCATCATTAAATTAAAAATTCAGATAGTCCGACACCAAAGCATAGTGAGTTGCTTGCAAGTCATCGTGGTGATCTCAGGTCAGAGGGATACTTGTACCTATATCCTTCGCGAGCTACTCTCAATAGCAGAGTGCTCAGTAGTTGATCATGTTTAGTGAGATATGCTCTTACATCTCACTTGTATGCCATGTCAGTGCCTCACACTCCTTGGTTAAGAGGACAACCAATGTACAAGACACACAACAATCTATAGTTGATATAGCTATCATCCTAATAATAGTATATTATTTGGTCGTGAACTAAGAATTAATAACTAAATGATATATCCTTCTATATCGATTCGAATAGTCCTAAGGACTTCATCACAAAATAGGAGTTCAAATAAGATGTACACAAAGTGATGAGAAAATTAAATAATATTTATTATTTAATAATTCATATATAATTATAATAATTAGTACAACCATCAACAGGCTAACGATTAGCTTTGGGACATAATTCTCAATAACTCCCACTTGGACTAAAACCAATCGGTACAGTATCGTATATCCATCTTCAATTTATAATCTTCAAACTCTTTGACTCTGAGGGCTTTAGTAAATAGGTCAGTCAGATTTTTCTTTCCATCGATTTTTTGAAGGTCAACGTCATCTCGATCCATGATCTCTTAGACCTGATGGTAGCAGTGCAGAATATGCTTGGTCTACTGATGTGACTTCAATTCCTTCGCTTGAGCAATGACGCCAATGCTGTCACAGTACAACAAAATAGGGCCATCAAGGGAAAGTGCCACTCCAAACTCATCGATGAACTTTTATAACCACATAGCTTCCTTCGTAGCATTGGATGCCATGAGATATTTTACCTCGCATGTAGAGTCGGCCACGATATACTGTTTGGAATTTTTCCAGCAGATTGCTCCACCGTCCAGGGTATAAATATATCTCGACATGCTCTTGCTATCGTCATGATCTGATTAAAAATTAGAGTCTATAAATCTCATAAGTTTCAAGTTGGATTCTTTATAGATAAGCCATTGATCCTTAGTATTTCTCAAATACTTAAAGATGGTCTTTATGACTTTCCAACGGTTCTCACCTGGAATGGACTGGTATCTGCTTACTATCCCTAATGAGTATGTCATATCTGATCTTGTACATATCATGGTGTACATAATAGATCCTACTACCAAAGCATATAAAATTCTACTCATACGTTCTCTTTCTTGAAGAGTTGTCGGACAATCACTCTTCGAGAGAAAAATTCTCTGATCTATCGAAAGATAGCCTTTCTTGAAATTCTTCATGCTGAACCTTTTCAGTACAGTATCAATGTATGTAAATTGGGATAATTCAAGCAACCTTTTAGATTTTTCTATATAGATCTTTATCCTAAGGATGTAGGATGCTTCTCTCAAGTTCCTCATGGAGAACTGTGATGATAATCAAATCTTTATTTTTTGTAATGCAGGGATATCATTTCTGATTAAGAGAATATCATCCACATATAAAATAAGAAATACTATCACAGAGTTATTAATCCACTTGTATATGCAGGGTTCTTTTTCATTCTTAATGAAGCCATACGTTCTGATCACTTTATCAAAATACATGTTTCAACTTTGAGATGTCTGCTTAAGTCCATAAATAGACCTCTGAAGCTTGCACATCTTAGACTCATCTATGGATATGAAACCTTCATGTTGTATAATATGCACCTCTTCTTCCAGCTTTCTATTTAGGAAGACTATTTTTACATCCATCTATCATATTTCATAGTCCTATCATAAGCATGATCCAAATGGACTTGAGATTGTCATACTAGAAAATATCTCATCATAGTCAATACCATAACATTGACGGTAACCCTTAACAACCAGATGAATTTTATAGATCTCCATCTTTCCATCTACGTCCTTCTTTCTTTTGAAGATCTACTTACACCCTATAGATTTTATCCCTTCAGATGGGTAAACTAATGTCCATACATCATTGACCTTCATAGACTCCATTTCAGATTTCATGGCTTTCAGCCACTTATCAAAGTCAGGCCTCTGCATCGCATCCATGTAGGTGATCGAATCCTCGTTGTTTTCATTGAGTTCAAATGGATCATCATTTCAGATCAAAAAATCTTAATATCTGTCCGGTTGATGCAGTACTCTAACGAATCTCCTTAAAGATGTCTCTACAATAGGTTTCAAATTTGATCTAATCAAATCTGACTCTATGGATTTACTAGATTATATCAGTTCTTCTACTGATCGAACTTCATCAAGTTCAATCTTTGAGACATTAGTTTCTTCTCCAAGGAACTTCTTTTTTAAAAAGACTATCCTATTGCTAACGAACACCTTTTGTTCATCAGCAAGGTAGAAGTAATATCCCTTGGTCTCTTTTAGGTACCCTACAAATAGACAGTTGTCAGACCTAGATTCGAGCTTATCAGTTTTCAAATATTTGACATAAGCTGGACACCCCCAAACTCTAAGGTAAGAGAGTATTGGCTTACGTCCTGTCCACATCTCATGTGGTGTTTTACTTACAGACTTACTCAAAATTTTATTTAAAATATAACAAGCTAACTTGAGTGTATATTTTCAAAAGAAGATCAATAAACTTACAAAGCCCATCATGGATCGAACCATGTCTAACATGATTCGATTTCTCCTTTCCGACACATCATTATGCTGTGGTATTCCAGGAGGGGCCCGCTATGAGAGAATCCCATTCTCTTCTAAGTATGTCAGAAACTCACTTGGAGAGGTATTCACCTCTTCGATCGGATCGAAGAATTTTAATATTCTTTTCAGTTTGTTTCTCTACTTCATTATGGAATTGTTTAAATATTTCATACAATTATGACTTATGTGTTATTAAATAGACATACTCATATCTTGATAAGTCATCTGTAAACATAATGAAATAATAATATCCACCGCTGGCACTCATGTTCATGGGTCCACATATATCAGTATGTATCAGATCTAGAACTTCACTAGCTAACTCACCTTTTTCAGTAAAAGGTGACTTGATCATTTTTTCAAGAAGACAAGATTCATAGGTTGGAAGTGATTCACAATCACTGACTTCGAAAATTTTCTCTTGAGTCAACTTGTTTATTCTGTTCCTATTAATATGACCTAACCTATAGTGCCAAAGGTAAATGTCAGAGACATTACTAATTCTAGAATGTTTGTTAGACGTGTATATTATACTAATAGATTATGATAATACATAAATTTCATTGTTCAGCTATCCATTCTGTTGGAAAAGATGCAGGGTTTCATACATGAATTTCAAAACTTTTTTAAAATATAACACAGTGGAACATGTAAATTAAATAATTTAATCTACAAAAATATGTAATCAAATTACTAAACCCAATAATTAAGATCTATAACATGTCATATTATATTTATAAATCAAAAAATAAAAGATTTGGTATTGATCAAATCAATACCCTAGATCTAAAATATTTTTAGATATAAAACTTAGATCATATCTAGATAAAAGAAGAGATCAGATCTCTTACCTTCATGTGGGTTGAGAACTCTATGGTTGATTTTCTTTATTATCTTTGGAGCTGCACATGCATCCGGCCTCCACAGGTGATCCACACAAGGCTGCAACAAAATTGAAGGTTCGTCGAACGAAGATCCGCTCGAAGTGCTAGCTTCTTGCAGATCCCTCCGGATGGTTAATCTAAAAAAATATTCTTTAGATCTCTTGGATATTCCAAGAGATGAAGAATATGAGGAGAAATAAGGGAGAAGTCAAACTTTTTGACCTCCCTAAAATCAAAATTAGTATTTAATAGAAAAAGATCCTAAGAGAAGACAGATCTTCTCCTTCAGTACATCAACAATTGATATCCTGAAAACATCTCTATGCTAGGACATAAGAAGACCTTCTTCTCTTGATATTTTTTTTAGTTACCAAATCTTATGATATCTAATTTTTTTCATAGAAAAATCTCATGATTTATGGAGAAGAAGGATTCTAAAAGAAACCTTAAGAAAAGACCTTCTTTTCTTCTTCTTCTTCCATCAGAACATGATCATATCATGTCCAAAATAAGATCACCATGCTCCAACTCTTTGGAGCATGAATTTACCATGCCACCCCTCTTTCTCTTTCAAATTTTTTATCATAAAAAAAATATAAAACAAAGAGATATTAATATAAAAGAAAAAATAATAAGAGAAGACAATCTTCTCTCTTACCTTTCTCTCTACAAGACATCAATCTTTGATCTCTTGATTGAAGAATTTTCTCCAAAGATTTTGGCATCTCAAACCACCCATGTAATCCTTCTTTCTCTCTCATATTTTTATCACATAAAAACACAAAAACAAAGAGAAAAAAAATAAGAAAGAAAACCAATAAGAGAAGACAATCTTCTCTCTTACCTTTCTTCTCTACAAGATATCAACTTTTGATCTCTTGTTAGAGGACTCTCCTCCATGGATTTTGGTGCCTCAAATCTCCTAGGTCTTCCTCATTCTCCTCTGGTATTTCTCTCAATTTTCCATGAATTTTTGACTCCTATATCATGGCATATGGGGTGGCCTCTTTTTATATGACAGACTAGGTCATAAGACCTAGTCTAACAAGGAGTCCTTGGGGCGTCCAACTCTTGGACGCCCCTATCTCATTTATTTTGTGGATAGCATGAAAATAACCATAAAAGGGGCAACAAAAAGGAGGATAAACATGCGAAAAGTTGGTGCAAGAGAGGGAGGGAAGAGTCCTTGTGAAGAGGGACTTTTTCAAAAAGAGAAATAGGCTAAACCACTTTCCACAATGAACCAAATTAATTTTCATATTGAACCAGATCAAATTTGATTCAAATATTTAAAATAAGTGGTGTGAGATTACTTTCCTTAGATATGAAAATCATAAAAAAATTATTTGAAATTAATTAGTGGATGTGGGCTTTGATTTTCTTAGGTGGTGCAAGAGAAGATGGAATCCTAGTCTAACTAGGATTCTTATTTAGATTAGGTCAAATACTTTGAACTCAATTTAAATTAATTACAACCTAATTAATGGTGATATTAATCCAACTAGAAGTTCAATCAGATTAAATTATATTTAATTTAAATCCTAACTTAATTAGGAATTAGGTGCATACAAGTCTTAGTCAAACAAGGACTTATTCTCTCTTGCAACTGGCTTATCCAATAAATCAATTAGACTTAATTCAATTAAATCCAAACTAATTCTAATTGAATCATATTCAATTAGACTTAATCTCAGCCCAATTACTCAATCAGATTGAGCCAATTAGCAATCCAATTGCTAATGATCCTCCTGCAACACTTGCATTAGGTCAAACATCAATCACATTGATTGTTTAACCTTAGAACGATTCTCAATCATCGATTAACCATTTGATTATGTTACAACCTATTATATGTGTGACTCTATAGGTTCGAACCTAAGCTGGTAGCACAAGAACCTAATTGGAAATGAATTTGAATTTGAATTTGAATGGAACAACCCCTTGCGCTACCTTTCACTACGCCCTTCTTTTCTTCACATGTGAAAATGGTTTTTGCATGGAATTTCTTTTGCCCAGAAGGTGTTTGATGCCTTCTTGTGATCCTATTTGGATTAGGATTAGGTTGGTTTAAGTTTGAGTTCAAAAGTGTTTGAAATCAGATTAAAACCTAGAGTCCAAATTTTGTTAGACTTTTCCTTGCTATTGACCACCTCTCTTCTCATGCATAAAATATTTTTTGTATGAATTCTTTATGCTAATCTGAGTTTTGTCACCCACCCTCTCTGAGTCCCCAAGATAGGGATTATGTTTGGTTCAAAGTTCAATTCAAATTTGATTTGAATTGGTGATAAGATCAACCATTATTTGAACTTGAACCAAATCACTCAAACTCTATCCTTATCTTCATGGGATGCCACCTTAAGAAGAGAATTTTTTGTGTGCCCCATTAGATGTGATCTTAGGCATGAGGAACTTTAGAGAGGGTGTGAGAAAAATTAGAGAGGGGGCAGGCTTCTATGCATGAGAAACAGAGGAAGTGTTCTTCCTCTTTGGGCGTGAGGTCTAGGGTGGGTCTAGGGTTTTGGCTCTAGTCTTTTGTGTGAGGAAAAATATAAGAGAGTCTTGTTTCAATCTCCTTCACCATCACCTCCTTGTAAATCTTCATCTTTTGATCCAGAAGTATCTGGGTGATCTGAGGAAAGGAGCTTGGATCAGCCATCCCGAGCCTTCGATGTGAGCTAGCACTTCTGAAAAGGATCATCTGATTAGGATTTCAAGTGGATGATCTGGAGAGACCGGATGATCTGTGCGACTGCTCGATATCAAGAAGAGCTTCGTATCATACCTATCAATAGTAGAGATCATCGACCCATGATAAGGTAGTGAGTTCTGAACTCATCTGATCAGATCTAACGGTTAGATCTGATTTAGGGTATCGATATGGTCGATGTAGTCTTTTCTATTAAATCAGATTTCTATGTGCATTAGTTTCATGTCATGGGTCTTTAAGAAGGTAGTTTAGATCTGATCAAAAGAATGTGTAGGAGATTAAATTATTTAATCTACTATTTTCACTGTAAAAAATTTTAAAAATATATACTTTGAACTGTCCATTTTTTCTTCAATAAGCAGTAACTCGAAGATTTTGGAATAAAGCAAAACAAAATACCTATAAGATGTGACAATACTAGTGCTATAAATTTAACTAAAAATTTAATTTAGTATTCTAAAACTAAGCACATTGAAATTAGATATTATTTCGTTAGAGATCATGTATAGAATAATAATGTTGTGCTTGAATTTGTTTCAACTGAAAATCAATTAGCTAACTAAACTATTAAATGAAGATAGATTTTTAAAAATTAGGAACTTGGAATCGATGATCCTTTTTGAAATTGAATAGATTATTTTGTGTATTTGATGTGTTTTGCACTTTCTCATGCTATTTATATTAATTCCTTTGGGTAGAGACAGTTTGAGAAAAATCAGTTTCAAATCTGAGCTGGATTCACTTCCTGATACTATGCTTGAGTCGACTCATAGAAGTCTCGAGTTGACTCAGTGCTCGAGTCCACTCCAAATTAAGTCTAGTTGACTCGAATGTCGTGGACTCAATTTTTTTAATGAAGAACTGTAAAACCATTTTTACTTTACCCTTTCTCCTATTTTTTGAGCCCTCGAGTCCACTCTTGTCGAAACCCCTGCTGACTCCCTCCAATCTCTCAAACGACTGTTTCATTCCACATTCCCTGAGAGATTCAATCTCCAAATGGCTCCAAAAAGGAAAACCCTAGCCAGCAAAGGTCCCAGCTCCTCCAAATTCTCTCGAAAGTGCTCCAAACAATAGAGGGATGCTCCACCTGAGTTGGTGTCTACTTCTCGCTTCCATCCTCATCGATTTGTCACCTCTAGAGCTGTCCCAACCAAAAGAAAGGTGGATATCAACTTTCTAGATGGAGAGTATTTTTGGATTAGTACTTGGATCAGGCAACAAGGGTGGGAGAAGCCATGTACGCTCAAGGTACCCATTTATCCTAGCCTTGTTAAAGCATTTTTTGAGAATATATGATTCCAAGGGGAGACTGGTTTGGAGTCAGTGGTGAAAGGAGTAAATATTGCCCTAGATAAGAAGATTTTAGTATGGTTATTGGAAGTACCTAGGTAGGGGATCTGCTATCTAGACCTAGATGACAAAATAGAGGCCTTGAAATGCATAATGGAAGGAGAAAATGTGATAGGAATTGATCAAGTCAATACCAAATAGTTATCAGTTAAGGTGAGATTACTGTATAGTATTGTGGCTCACTGTATTTATCCTAAAACTGGGAGGGATGACTAGATTGAAAAAAGAGAATTGACAGTTGTTGGGTATAAAATACCCCCCCCCCGGTCGAAGTTTGTAAAAGACCAATCCTTCCAGGGCTTCTCCGGCTTCCGACCTTGTATGGCGTCTCTCTGAACCCCCCCGACCGTTCGAGCTTTCGGACTTCTCCGACAATGAGCTTCTCCATCCATCTACCGTGCCGCTCCAAAGGCTTTCTAGGCCTCACTGCTAGCCGACCTTCTACAGTGACCAACTATTCTCCGAACTCCTTCCGCACTCCGTCGATATCCGAGCTTCTTCGACAATGAGGTTTCTACAAAGATCGGACTCCATCCGATTTTCTACAGTGGTCGATCACCTTCAAGGTTTTAACCGAGTTCCTGTGAGAGCTGAACTTCTACTACGAGCGATCTACTCCAAACTCCTACAGCGGACGGTCTACTCTGAACTCCTACAGCGGGCGGTCTACTCTGAACTCCTACAGCGGGCGGTCTAATCTGGATCTCTACTGTAAGCAAATTTCATTCGAGCCCCTACTATAAACATGCCTCTTTTGAACTTTCATTACAGGTAGACTTCAGCCAAGCTTCTTCGTAGCTGGATCCCAAACGAGCTTCTACAGCGGGACAGGACCCACTGGCCAGATTGCTACTCCTAGCTCCCATGATAACCGACCTTTGATCGAGCTTCTACAATAAGCGGTCTCCTTTCAGCCTTCTGCAAGAACCAGACCTCGATCGAACTTCTATAGTGAATGGATATCGAACGAGCTTCTATGATGGACGAACTCCGACAGCTGGATTCTTACAATGATCGATCGCCTCCGATGTCTACCGAACCTCCCCAGTGCCATCCGAAGTCCATCGCTGGCCGACCCCCCGCCAGATCCTTCATGAAATCGAACTTCTCCGATGGATCATCTTTAGATGAGCTTCCACATCAGGCAAATCTCAGACAAACTTCTCTAGCAATCGGACTCCTGTCGGGCTTCACCAACGGAAAGTCTCCATTCGAGCTTCTACAGCAGATGACTCCCACCTGTGGTATCAGCGCCTAAGGTATCCGACAGTAGTAGACTCATCAGCAGCTTCAAGGCATCTGAGCTTCTCCCATATCGATGGGATAGAGAGCCATTTCGCTCCATCAGATGTCCTAGCCGAGCTTCAGCCGACTGATTCGAACTCTCTGGCAAGTCACGACAATGGCCACTACCCTGCTCCACTCTCTGTAGCAGATTTTGTGTGGATCCACTACTCTCTGACAAGTTGTGACAATGGACACCACTCTACTCTCCGTAGCAAACTCCACGTGGCTCTGAACAACCCCTGACGCCACTACTCTCTGTAACAAACTCCAGGCGACTCTGAATAGCCCACTACCAGGCGGTTACAGACATCGCTGTCAATTAGTTATGCACTCCGTCTATAAAAAGGGACCCTCAGATACGTTCTTCAAAAAGCTCAAAAACTCTATCTCAAAACTCTGCTAAAATTTCCACTCGAGCACTCCAATTCTGTTGAAGCAGAATTCTGCCGAATTCAGAGTTGCTGGAATCGAGATGACCGCGGCCGTCATCGAAACCTACAAGAAAAGTCTAAACCATCCTAACATGAGCAAAGATGAAGGCTCGATCTCTTAAAGACCGGATGGGGGGAGAGGCCCTTGCAATGGCACTTATGTGTCCCCACAGCTTTATTAGGAACAGGAGGAGAACCTCATCCTAACATGAGCTGAAACTGACTGTTGGGAACAAGAGGAGAACCTCGTCCTGACATAAACAAAAGCTCGATCGATCGAGATCGGACAAGGAGGAAAGCCTCCTCAATGGCCCCTCTGCACTCTCACGACCTCGTCAAGAGCAGAGAGAAGACCCTCACCCGAACACAGAAGAAAAGAAAAGATGAAAAGAGAAAGCGACGAACTACATCAGTGATAAGTGAAAATGAACTACATCAAAGGCACAAGGGACCTCGTCTCAATGAGGAAGAAAACCCTTTTCAAAAATCTCCAATCCCTAAGGGCGAATCAGTACAGCGACGATCAAAAACCTTCAAACAATGCTGACATCGAGCAAGATGGAAGGCAAAAGGAGTTTGGTAAATGATGACTCGGAGCAAGAACAGACGAGGAATTGCAAACTACGCTGACGCCAAATGAGGTGGAAGACTAAGGAAGCTCGGTAAACAACCATTTAATACCAGAATGGACAAAGTAATAGACAATCTCATTTTCATTTCATTGGTAAAGTATACATTACAAAGCCTTGAAGGCCAAAAACAAAAAGAGAAACGACCAGAGAAGAAAAAGAATACAAAAAAAAAAGAGGAGAAAAGTTCTAAGGAAGCTCGGCTTCATCAAACTTCGAACTCTCGATTCCGACCATCGTCGAGGATTATTTTAAGTACCTGACTTCTTCTAGCCCCCTTTTTGGCAATTACTCCAGCATTATCTTCAAAGTACATGTAGACGCCATCTTTTCCATGCCATGGGTCCTGCTGCCTCACGATGACGGCGGGCATTACCTTCTTTCTGAGGTCAGGTTCCCGCTCACAGTGACGGCGGGCATGACCTTCTTTCTGAGGTTGGGTTCCCCCTCACAGTGACGGCGGGCATGACCTTCTTTCAGAGGTCAGATTTCCCCACACAATGACGCACACCAGGAAGCACTCGTAGTCGAAGGTGTGCCTAAGCGCGAGCTCTGGATGATCGGGACAAAATACAATCGGATCTGTCTCTTCTACCCTCGCCTTCTTCGTCGATCCGAAAGTTGCAGTGCCTTCCCGCTCGTGGGCCCTGAGATTCTGGGCCAACATCCGATTCGCGTCCGCACCCATATCTGCAACAAAGGATGATCGGCACAGTCTATGAATGGGGCCGTGGAAGTGGAGAAAGTTCTGGGGCTGACCTAGGCTGATCTGAGGGATGCAGAGATGAAGTCGACCCGAAGGATGCTTAAGGCCGAGAAGGATGCTAGAGGAAGCTGGAGCTCTCGAGGAAGGAGGGGAACCGAGGGATTCTCTCAGGCAAAGTGAGACCCCTGAAGGAGGAGAACGTGTTTAAATAGACATCGAGATCTGACGCAATAATGATTGCGGATCTCCTCTGACCGGCCTGCACTCACCGCGTGTCCCACTCACCTTGACAGACTGTTGAAAATGGTTGGCAGCTGACAGAGTCATTATTGCACCGTACCTAGAGCCACACTCCGACGAGAATTCCAAAAAGAAGAAATCTTTTTCGAAAAGCCTCTAGTACCAACGTGCCGAATGTCAAAATATCTGGCAACCATCAAGTGCAGAAATCGAAGGAAGCAACTTCGATCGTGAGAATTTCTCTGTACTTCCTTCATTCGAAACCCGAACTCAGAAATAGGGAGACTAGTGTTGGGTATAAAATACCCCCCTGACCAAAGTTTGTAAAAGACTGACCCTTCCAGGGCTTCTCCGGCTTCCGACCTTGTGTGGCGTCTCTCTGAACCCCCCCGACCGTCCGAGCTTCCGGACTTCTCTGACAATGAGCTTCTCCATCCATCTATCGTGCTGCTCTAAAGGCTCTCTAGGCCTCACTGTTAGCCGACCTTCTACAGTGATCAACTATTCTCCGAACTCCTTCCGGACTCCATCGATATCCGAGCTTCTTCGACAACAATATTTTTATAGAGATCGGACTCCATCCAAGTTTCTACGGCGGTCGACCACCTTCAAGGTTCTAACCGAGCTCCTGTGAGAGCCGAACTTCTACTACGAGTGATCTACTCCGAACTCCTACAGTGGGCGGTCTACTCCGAACTCCTACAGCGAGCGGTCTACTCCGAACTCCTACAGCGGGCGGTCTACTTCGAACTCCTACAGCGGGTGGTCTACTCTGGATCTCTACTGTAAGCAAATTCCATTCGAGCCCCTACTGTAAACACACCTCTTCCGAACTTCCATTACAGGTAGACTTCAGCCGAGCTTCTTCGTAGTCGGATCCCAGACGAGCTTCTACAGCGGGACAGGACCCACCGGCCAGATCGCTACTCCTAGCTCCCACGACAATCGACCTTCGATCGAGCTTCTACAATAAGCGATCTCCTTTCAGCCTTCTGCAAGAACCAGACCTCGACCGAACTTTCATAGCGAATGGATATCGGATGAGCTTCTACGACGGATGGACTCCGACAGCTGGATTCTTACAATGACCGATCACCTCCGACGTCTGCCGAACCTCCCTAGCGCCATCCGAAGTCCATCGCCGGCCAACCCCCTGCCAGATCCTTCATGAAATCAAACTTCTCCGACGGATCATCTTCAGACGAGCTTCCACATCAGGCGAATCCCAAACGGACTTCTCTAGCAATCAGACTCTTGTCGGGCTTCACCAACGAAAAGTCTCCATCCGAGCTTCTACAGCAGATGACTCCCACCTGTGGTATCAGTGCCTAAGGTATCTGACAGCAGTAGACTCGTTAGCAGCTTCGAGGCATCCGAGCTTCTTCCAGATTGACGGGATAGAGAGCCATTCCACTCTATCAGATGTCCTAGCCGAGCTTCAGCCGACAGATTCGAACTCTCTAGCAAGTCACGACAATGGCCACTACCCTGCTCCACTCTCTGCAGTGGATTCCGAGTGGCTCCACTACTCTCTGACAAGTCGCGACAATGGACATCACTCTACTCTCTGTAGCAAACTTCACATGGCTCTGAACGACCCCTGATGCCACTACTCTCCGTAACAAACTTCAGAAGGCTCTGAACAGCCCACTATCAGGCGGTTACAGACGTCGCTGTCAATTAGTTACGCACTCCGTCTATAAAAAGGGACCCCCAGATACGTTTTTCAAAAAGTTCAAAAACTCTATCTCAAAACTTTGCTAAAATTTCCACTCGAGTACTCCATTTCTGTTGAAGCAGAGTACTGACTTGAGCATCGAAGGATCTTGTCGGAGCACCCCCAACTCTAGTTTAGACTTTTCTTGCAGGTCCCGACGACGGCCGCGGTCATCTCGACTCCAGCAACTTCGACTTCGGCAAAATTCTGCACTAACAACAGTGATTCACTACATGATTCTGGGGATCAAGATAAATCTGCCAGCTATGATGTTACAAAATATAAAAGATGTGGCGAATCGGTCTAGGACTTACCTGCCTTATGCAATGGTCTTCATATTGATCTTTAAAGACACACGGGTTGATTTGGAATGTGAAGACTATAAAGAAATAGTGCACATAGATTATTTGAATGTTGGGACACTGTACATGATGAAATTTGAGAAGAGGGGAGATAGACAGATGAGAAGAAAATCTGGACAGGAGGATATGTAGAGAGAGCGAGAGATGGCTGAGCCTGAGCCACAGATTGAGGCTAGGTCTGGGTCATCCTCTCCAACAGCAGCACTAGATTCAGCAACTGTAATCGATGCACAGTTCTTCACTCCAGGATCCTCCCACACCCCTTGAGTGCATCAGAGTCATAGTTTTTCTGTAAAGAGGATCGCTGATTAGATTTTGGATAGGATGGAGAGGATGTTTGATGATTTCAAGACTTAGATTTTATAGAGCCATGAGGCATCTCAGGAGCACACTCAACAGTAGCTCTTTGGAGATTTGCTCAAAATCATACTGAGACAAAAGCTTGGAGAGAGTTGTGGACCATGGCATTATCGTGGGTCAGAGGATTGACCTTTCAGATCTTCAGCAGTACATCTTTCAGAGTTTGAAAGAAATAAAAATTTCTTTTGAGGGGCAGTATGACTCTTTCATGCATTAGATGCATGTCTTATCCAAAAACATAGATATTTTCAAGAAATGACAACATAGGATAACTGAGGAGGTTTGCCGATTGAAGAGAGAGATTACTAAAATTCTTAAAGGACTGAGGAGATCATGATTTCATAGCAGGCTAGCATAGAGATTTTTCTCACTACATTTTGATGGATTGAGGAGCATTTAAGTCAGATTTGGTCTCAGATTTCTCCACCCTCCACCCAGCCCAGATCCTCCTCTAGCCAGCCCCTCTCTTCCACTCGTAGACCTCCTTTCAGTACCACTATCCGACCTAGCACTGTCTTTCCTCCACTTCACTCTGGACCTTTTGCTCACACCCAAAGCAGGACATCAGCCTCTTCTTCCTTATCATCTTATCCCCCTGACCCCATTATTGAGGAAGTGGAAGATGAAGACTAGAGTTTTTACCTTAGATTAGTTTTTATATTTGACTATGTTTTATGTTTTGTTTGGCACTTCTTGTAATGGATGTTGTATTGTTTGGATACCCCTTTTTGTAAACAATACAATCTATTAATAAATATTTATTTCACTTTATCTCATTGTGTACTATTCTATTCTCTTATGTGTATTGGGTTTTCATGTAAATGACTTTTATAAATGTCTACTAGACTAGACAACACACCTTGTCATAAATTTTTATTTAGAATTACATCAAATTAAACAAGCAAGTCTAGATTAGAAATTAAATTGAAATGGTAAACCTACCAAAGATCGCTTACATCCTAATTCTCCTCATGTGATTTTGATGATGACAAAAAGGGGGTGAATTAGTAAAGAGAAATGGACAATACATCATAAGGATAACATAAACATCTGATTTAAGCATAATCTAAGGGGGAGCACAAATGGAACTTATAACTATTTTTTTTTATGCACAAGTTAAGGGGGAGTTGTCAAAACTTTGAAAATTTGAGAACTATGTTAACACCAATTTGAGCATTTGAATGTCTTGTAACTATGTGTACATATTGTATATCTTATTTATGCATTATATTCTTTCAAAGTGCTTGATATTTTGCCATCATCAAAAGGAAAAAGATTGTTGACCCCCTTAGTGTTTTTGATGATGACCAAATATTAGAGCATGCATTCACTAATCTTTTCTAAGTTTTTCTAAGTATATCTTGTAGAAAGAGAGTTCTTTGAACAAGAAAAGAAAGAAACTAAGTGTATTCAGTGGAGAGCCCAAGTAAGATCAAAATGGAGTTGAAATCCAGTGAAAATGGCCTAGGAAAGTGTTTGAGTCGACTTCAGAGATTTTAGAGTCGACTCTAGTATAGTTTGGATACTGGCATGCAGGGTTTGCATGGGGTCGAGTGGACTCAAAATCATCCGAGTCAGCTCCATCTCAGACAACAGAAAGCATGTTTCTGTCCACTGAGACCAAGTCAACTCTCAGATTTTTGAGTCAACTCAAAAGTGGCAGTCGAGTCAACTCTGACGAATCCAAGCCAACTCCATCTCAGAGGTTCAAAAATTTTAAAGAGCTGATTTCGAGCACCTAAGAGTGAGCCAACTCGAAAAATATCGAGGTGACTCGAGAAGACAGCCAAGTCGACTCGATGACAGTCGAGCCAACTCGAGATGCGACTGACAGCCTTTAATGGCTAGTTTTGTAACTGCACAGCCTTTTTTCCAACGGCTATATCTTACCTCCAACGATCAGAAACGGTTAGTTTTGGGCTTAAATAACTTCAAACTTGATGGAAAAGCTTCAAATTTAAAGACAAAAGCAAGACGAGCATTTAAGGAAGAGAAGTTACTGTTCTATTGAGAAAAAAAAAAGAAAAAAAAAATTGAACTTCCAGCATTCAAGAAAATTCACCTACTTCTAAATCAAAATCTCTTGATTCTCTGAGAACAGTGAAGAGCTTTTAAAGAGTACTAACTCCAAGCATTCAAGAGGACAACTACTGAGCTACATCGATAATAAATTTGCTCAACCAAGGAGCTTCTTTTGTTGTAGCATTCCTATTTTTGTCTATTTGCTATAATTAGTTTTAGCAGGGGCTAAAACTAAAGGAAAGATTTAATCCACCCTGATAATTGGATTGTGTAGCCTTAATCAAGGTGTGTAAAGGTTGTGGTTAGTGAATGTAAGGAAAAATCAACTCGATTTGTGGATAGTGAGCCCGGTTAAAACTATCCAGCTATAATCTTGAGAGATTATAGTAAAATTTTTAAGAGTCATGTGTTAGAAAATATATCCTAAAGTTAATCATTTAGGCTGTAGATGATTGTGCTCCATGCATATATATAAATTATAAATTGATAAATATTATCTTATAGATTCATCATAAGGAATATATCTTCCTAAAAAGAACTCATGTTATGATGAAGTCCTTAGAGCTACTTTCCAAATGATAAAAGAGGATTTATCATATAGTTCTTAAATTCTACTCATGATCAAATGATACAATTATTACAAGGATGATAATTATATCGAGTGCTAGTCGTTGTATGTCATATTAGTTGGTTGTCCTCTTAATCAAGATATGTAGTGACATGGGTATGACATATGGGTGAAATATAAAAGTATATTTCACTGAGCGTGATCCACTTCGGAATACTCTGTTGTTCAGAATTGCTTTGATGAGATATAGGTATAAGTGTTCCTCTAACCTGAGGCTGCCCAGTGACTTGCAAGCAACTTACTATACTTTGATGCTGGACTATCCAAATTTTTAATTTGATGATGGAAGATTTTTGGATATAGTCAAATACTTGTGAAGTCTGAGTACGAGTCAAAATAAAATTGATCGCTCTAAGTAAATTAGAGATGATGCATCACTGTGTTTCAATTCAACAAGACTCTGGTCAGAATAGTCCTAGTGAGGAGTCATAAGATTTTTGAGGTTGAGACACAATGTGGATCACTCATCTCGGGTTGACAGATTAACTCTAAGTCATCCTTAAGTATCGAGAGTCAAAGAGATAAATTATACAGTAACTATATCCATATAAGTTTTAAAGTATTGTTGAGCATACATTCAGTCTATCCAGACATCGGGTCCCATTACTAGATGATTACACCAATTGGTATAAAATTTATTCTTGTACTATCGATTTAGATTCGAATCTATGGAGTCACACACATAGAAGTACCTATCTGATCAAATGGCTGATCGATGATTATAAATTATTGAAGGATCTAATTATCAATATGATTGATGATTAACCCTATGCAAAGGTTGTAATAAATTATTTACTAATGGTTGGTAAATTAAAAAAATAATTAATTAATAATATGATTATTAATTAGTTTAATTTAATAGAGCAATAGAGATTAGATTAGATCTAATTAAATTAGATTCAATTAGGTTTACTTTATATTAATTGCATCTAGCCTTAATAGATAACAAGGCTTGTTCCAATTGATCTTAGGGATGCAAATCAAATTTTGAGTTGAATAGAATTCAATTTAGTTTGATTTAGATTTGATTGGATCAAACTTTAATGGATATTAGGCTTGATTGGATCAAGCCCTGTTATCAAAAACTTCTCTGAAAATATTAAAGAAAAATATCTAAGAAATCAATCCTTAGTTTGATGAGGTTTAATCTTACTAATTCTCTAATTGGATTAGGGCCTAATTGATTTTCTAATTGGGCTAGGACCTAATTAGTTAGTTTGTTATAACTAATTTCTAAGTTAGTTAAGATTGGGTCTAAGAATTAGTTAGAGTTAGATCAAAAATCAAGAATTTTATTTGGACTAGGACTTAACCAATTCTTAACAATCCCATGTATTTAAGGATTCTCCATGCCTCCTCTCCTTTTACCATGAGAATCCATACCCCAATGAAGAAGCATGCTACTCTCCTTTCTTCTATGAAAAAAAAAAGGTGCCCCTCCCTCTCATGTTGTCGCCTAAAAAAAAGGGAAGGGGTGTCCAAGAGTTGGATGCCCCAAAACCCCACACTCCTAAGCCCTCATCTCATGCCTCTTTGGAGGGGTTTTTTTAATTTTTTTGCTACTAATTTTAAGGTATCAAAAGAGAGCCTCTCTTGCTGATTTTATGATAGAAAAATAGAGAAGAAAGGTTCTTCCTAATGAGAGGAAGAGAAGGAAGAAGAAAGGTCTTTTTCTTATGTGCAACCCTTGGAGAAGGAGTTCTTCTCTCAATTTTTTTTTATTTTTTTAGTATGAAAATCTGATTGGGTCTAATTTTTAATATAAAAATTTAGAGAAAAATTATCAAAAAAATCTGGTTGGGTGTTTTGGGCTTCCTAGGGCTCTAGATCAAGGAGAAAAAGGGAGAAGAAAAAAGAAGAATGATTCTTTTCTTGGGTCTTTTTTTTGATTTTTCTAGGATATAAAAGTCTATATTATTTTTTATATGAGAAATTAGTTTAGATCTAATTTTTATCATAAAAAAATTAAAAAAAAAAATTCTTCAAGGTTTGAAAAAAAGAGAGAAAGGTTCTCTCTTGTGCGTAAGAGAATTGAGAAAAAAGAGTTCTTCTCTTGATCTCTATTGTAGAGATCTGATACATGGATTCAGAAAAAAAAAGAAGAAGATCTCTTTGTTCTTCATCTTCTTCATGTTTCTCTTAGATTAGGCAATAAAATATATCTTCACGAGCTAGCACTCCCGGAGAGACCGATCAGCACCAGGGCTTCGTGTGGATATCCATAGAGGCCGGACGCGTATGCAACTGCTGAGCATCACGAAAAATCAACTACCATAAATTTTGAATGCGATGATCTACTATCCACAGTCTGATATCAAATTTTAAACTCAATTCATAATTTAGATATAATCTAAAAATAATATAGATAAGATCTATATTTACATAGATTTCAGATTTACATACATGCATATTAGTTCATGTCATAGACCTTAGGAGGTAGTTTTAGATTTGATCTATACATGCATTGCAGATTAAATTATTTAATCTATATATGTTCTACTGTAAAATTTTAAAAATGTATGCACCTAACCACCATGCTTTTCTTCAACTGGTATCAGAGCGAAGGTTCGTTATGACATGAATATATATGCATGTAGAGTTGAAATCTAGATTAATGCATAGGATGTGTTATGATCTGATTTTATATATGACCTAATATAAAAATAAGATCTGATATAATTAAATTAGATTTAAATTTTTGTATATATGATATGTGAGTATATTAGATAATCCGATTAGTATGCACTTGATTGGGTTGATCACCAGGCCATCCGATCATATGAGAAAAAAGAATTTAAAAACCCTCTCTTTCTATTCGATAGGATGCTCTTACGGCGTGTAGGGGTGCCATGTGATTTAATCCCATAAAGAAGAATGCAAAAAGAAGAACTTACTTTTCTACAAAATCTTAGATGTTGAAATCTTAGGATTCGTTGTATGTGATACAAAACTTAAGTTTTATGAAAAGTAAAACATCTAATTTGTATGATTAAAATTATTTTAATCATAAAAAATAAAATTTAAAATCATAAAATATTTAGATATAATCTAAAAGTTCATTATAATTGATTTTATTTCAGTTTATATGAGAATTTTTAAATTTGAAACTATTATTGAGAATTATGTCCCAAAATCAATCATCAATCTATTGATGGTTGAGCTTATTATTATAATTATATATAAATTATTAAATTAATAAATATTATTTGATTTTTTTATCACTATGTACATCTTATTTTGAACTTCTGTTATGTGATGAAGTTCTTAGGACTATTTGATTCGATATAGGAGAATATATCGTTTAGCCCTTAAACCTTAAGTTCACGATCAAATGATATACTATTATTAGGATGATAGCTGTATCAAGTATAGGTCATTGTGTACCATGTATGTTGGTTGTCCTCTTAACCAAAGAGTATGGAGATATTGGTATGGCATGCAAGTGAGATGTAGGAGTACATCTCGCTAAATATGATCAATTGCTGAGCACTCTGCTGTCAAGAGTAGCTCGCAAAGGATATGGGTATAAGTATCCCTCCGACCTGAGATCACCACGGTGACTTGCAAGCAACTCACTGTGCTTTGGTTCCAGACTACCTAAATTTTTAATTCAGTGATGAAAGATTTTTGGGCATAATCAAGTACTTACAAAGTCAGTGTATGAGTCAAGATGAAATTGACCCCTCTGAATAAGTAGGAGTTAATGTATTAGTGTGTTTCAATTCAGTAAAATCTTGATCGGAGTAATCCATATGATAGATTTTAAAAATTAAAATATAATGTGGATGACCATACCAGGGTTGACAGTTAAACCTTAGGTCACCTTGAGCATTTGGGTCAAAGGGATGAATTATACGGTAACCATATGTCAATAGGTTCTTAAATAATGCTTTGCAATCTTTCGACCTATCCGGACATCGGGTATCATTGCTAGATGGTCACTTTGATTGGTATAGAAAGATTATTTTTATACTACCGACTTAGGTTCAAATCTATGGGGTCACACTCAAAAAAAATTTCTGACTGATCATATGGCTGATCAATGATTAAGAATCGTTCTAGGATAAAACAGTCAATTCGATTGATAATTAATCCTATATAAAAGTTACAATAAATTAATTTACTAATTATTGATGAATTGTAAGAAGATTGATTAGTTATTAGATTACTAATTAACTCAATTTGACTGAGTATAAAGTTTTGGATCAAATCTAATTGAATTGAATTCAATTTGGTTTGATCCGGTTAGGTTATGAGATGACCTAATCGCTAAGGATGTTCAATTCCTGATATGATTAGGACTTGAGCTCGATTATTTTTTGATTTGATTAAAATTTAATCAAAGCTATTTGCTACCTAATTAGATTAGGTTTCGTGGTATAATTGGGTTTAACCTAATTTGGTTACGTTAAGAATCTAATTGGATAAGAAAATAATTCGAATTCGAATCCCTTGCATCTCCTTTCTCTGCATCCTCTTATTCTTCACGTAAGAAATATTTTTATATGATTTTTATTATGCTCAAAAGATTTTTCCATATTCTCATTTAATTATTTTTGAATTAAAAATTGATTGTTTTAAATTTGAGTTCAAATAAATTTGCATTTGAATGAAAACCTAGAGTCCAAATTGAGTTGGACTCTCCTCTTCATGCTACCACATTTCTCCATACATAAAATATTTTTGTATGAGATTTTTTTTACCATTCTAAAGTTGGTCAATCTCTCTCTAAGTTTATAAGATGAGGATAAAGTTTGGTTCAAAATTTAATTCAAATTTGATTTGAATTGATGATAAGGATCAACCAACATTTGAATTTGAACCGAAACTATCTCTTTCTTATCCTTATCTTCCATGGGATGCCAACCTTAAAAGGGGATCAGTTTTGCATAAGATTAAGAGTAATTTTTGGTGTGAGAAATCTAAGAGTAGAGATGTGAAAAGTTGAGATTGGGTTGGGCTTCCGTGTGTGAGAAACAAAGGAAGTGTTCTTCCTCTCGGACGTGAGCTGTGGGTTCTAGGATTTCAACTCTAGATTTTGTGAGAAGAAAATATAAGAGTGAGTCTTGTCCAATCTTTCACACCACCACCTCCTCATAAAGCTTCATCTTCTAATCTGATGGAGTCTGAGAGATCCAAAGAAAGGACCTTGGATCAGCCATCCAGAGCCTTCGATGCGAGCTAGCACTCCCATGAAGGAAGATCCGATCAGAGCTTCGAGTGGATGATCTATAGCGGTTGGATGACCTGTGCGATTGCTCGACATTAGTGAGAGCTTCATATGATACCTACCAATAGCAGAGATCATCGATCCATGAAAAAGTGATGAGTTCTGAACTTAACCAATATGATCTAAAGATTAGATCAGATTCAGGACATTGATGTGATCGATGCAGTTTTTTATTTTATATCATATTTTATATGTAAATTTTTTATATTATAGATTCTTAATAGTAGTTTAGATCTGATCTAAAGAATATTTAGAAGATTAAAGTATTTAATCTTTTATTATTTCACTATAAAATTTTAAAAATACATGCTTTAAACTACCTGTATTTTCTTCAGATGGTATCAGAGTAAGATTTCTTATGCCATAAACTTTTTGCATATAATCTGATTTTAATTATTTAGATTATCTAAATAATTAATTTTAAATCTAAATAGTATAGTAATCTAATTGGATAGATCCTCATAGCCGTCCAATCATAGGAGAAATCAAAATTTTACAATCTTATTTATCCATTCGATGGGATCTCCTATGGTGTGTAGGGGTGCTGTACGATCTTTTTCATGATGATGAATAATAAAAAAAAAATTAAATTTTATTTTAGATCTAAAATAATATATATTAGATCTGAAATTAGAGTCTTAATCATTAGATGATTAATTATAAAAATATTTTATAAAAATTAAAAACTATTTTCAAACATCGAATCCGAACTCATGTCAGCTCAAAACTTAATCGAGAATTAAGTGATCTAGATTTGAGAATCAAAGATCTAAGATATTAATTTCATAATTTATGGGTTAATAGGTTAGCTTGAGTCAAGTCCATTTAACTGGATTAGACCTAGGGTTAGAAATCATTGATAATGGACCATATTAGTAATTGATCAAATCTAATTAAAAGTTAACTCTGATTGGGTCAATTTTTTCTCTTGATCAATTTCAATAATTGTAGTTGGTCAACTCCATGTTTTTGATTAGACCAATATAGACTTTGATCATAGCTCTGTAGTCGAATCCAAGTCTATAAGTTGATCAAATTGAAAATGACTAACTAGTTGATATTTAAGGTAAGTATGACAGCTTTGGTCAATGGTTATTAATTGAGAGCTACTCACACAGATTGAGTCTATGTCAAGTTAATGGCATATCCCTCCCACCGATCTTACTTACCTAGCCAACATGATAAATCATATTTTGGTTAGATCACTTAACGATTGGAGTTGACCGATGCTAACTAGGAAATCAGTATGACTGATTTAGGTGCCCCTAGTTCAATTTGTCTTGAGTCCTCTTCATGACTTGGTGAAGTCAGTGGGAGGATTTATGACTGATTGACTAGACCAACTTTTGCCTAATCTTCTTTAATCTGACTTGGTGAAGTCAGTGGAAGGATTAAGATTAACTGGTTAAGTCTTTTTTCTTCTCTCAATTCAACTAATTAAATTTTTTAAAATTGTTAGGTCCCTAAAAATAAAATAGTTATTGTGATAACTAGATCATAGCCTCTCATTAAGTTGGATGATAATGAGTCCAACAATTTAGATGATCATTGGAGGCACCACACGCTTGGTGCTCATCTGGCTGTCGAAATTATCATTCATAATATATTGATTTAGTTGTATCTTTTTGATAATGGTCAGGTTGGTCGAGCCACACTCGGGTCTGATCACTCGTTTGTTAGATGCACTAAATTCTATCATGTTAATGGTTGGACCTAATCAGAACTTTCAATGGAGGTGCCACATGCCTGCTGAAGAGGTGTTTGGGGCAAAATTGAATACTAAAAATTGTTTGGTGAAACAATTGGTTAAGAACCTACTCATGGGTGCACAAGGGTTGGTCGAGCTATACTCAGACCCATATGCTGTCCATGTGGATTCTAGTACCCACTAAAGAATTAGTGTAATTTCTCAAATTGAAGGTAGAGACTATCAATTTGAATAAAATAGTAGGAGAACCTTTAGATTAAAATCTATGTCTTTAGGCTTAATCAATTCATATAGTAATTAGGTTCTAATTTTTTTTTTACAGTTATGGCCACCACCTTGTCGCTCCGATCACTATTAGATAGTGATAAACTGATGGGACCAAATTTTGATAGCTGGTATCGAAAGCTCAAAATTATCCTGGAGCATGAACAAATCTTGTATGTGTTCACAGATCCGAAACCCGAGGAGCTAGCTTCGAACACACGTAGTATGGTCAGAGATACTTATCAGAAGTGGCTCAACGATTGAACTACAGTTCGTTGTATTATGCTGGCGGCAATGAATGTTGAGTTCAGCCATCATTTTGAGAATGCTCTGCCACAGGACATGTTGCAAATATTGAATGAGTCTTTTGACACATTCGATGATGTTGAGAGGTACAAGACTAGTTGTACCATCTTTAATGCTCGAATGAGGAAAGGAGCATCAATCACTGATCATGTATTGTATATGATCGAGATGATTGAGCACCTAAGCAAGCTCGATTTTTCTCCTGCATGAGTAGTTGGAGAAAGATGCTATTCTAAACTCTCTGTCTAAATCCTATCTCTCTTTCTTTATTTTCAAATGACAAAGCTTGCAGTCAACTTTTACAATTTGTTAGGGTTGCTGCAGAACTTTGAGAAGGATCACCAGCTCCACAAGGAGTCAGTGAATATTGTTGGAGGGTCTTCTTCTAGATGTCGACCCTTTGAGAAAGAAAAAAAGAACAAGAAGAACAAGAAAAGGGTGCAAAATGCTGGGGCACCCAAATCCTGTCAGATCAAGAAACCTAAGTCCGATCAGAGTTAGGCAGAATGCTTCTACTGAAAGAAGCAGGGGCACTGGAAGAGGAATTATCCTCAATACATTACCTCTCTGGATCTGAACAGACTGAGAAAGAAGCAAGTTATTGCTGGATAAGATAATTATATGATAACACCTTATAATTTCTCAATTTGTGATTCTATTACCTGGATATTAGATACTGGAAGCCCTTTTAATATTTGTAATTTATTGTAGGGTCTGCAGATCAGTAGGAGATTTGAAGAAGATGAAAGGTTCTTTAATGTTGGAGATGGAAGATCAGTTCCAGCTCTAGCGTTAAAGACTATTAAGCTTATATTCAAGTCTAATATAATTGTTCTAAGTGAATGTCACTTTTGTCTTTCCTTTTTATTGAATATTATTTCTGTAGGTCTTTTGGCCATGTACGGTTATAAAATTTTAATTAAAAAAAAAAATTAGTATCATTATGAATGGTGTTGATGTGATGAATGGATAGTTGAACAATGGTATTTACATATTATCACAATCCGTTAGTGTAATGTACACATCCAGCAAATGCCCTAGAATTAGTGGTCTCTGATACCTATCTTTGGCATTGTAGGTTAGGTCATGTTAATAAGAACAGAATAAACAAGTTGATACAAGAGAAAATCTTCGAAGTTAGTGATTGTGAATCACTCCCAATCTGTGAGTCCTATCTTTTTGAAAAAATGATCAAGTCACCTTTTACTAGAAAAAGTGAGCGAGCCAGTGAAGTTCTAGGTCTGATACATACTAATGTATGTGGATCGATAAATACTAGTACCAGAGATAGATATTATTATTTCATTATATTTACAGATGACCTATCAAGGTATGGGTATATCTACTTAATGACACATAAGTCAGAATCATTTGAAATATTCAAACGATTCCAAAATAAAGTAGAGAAACAAACTGAAAAGAGTATTAAAACTCTTCAGTTCGATCGAGGAGGAGAATACCTCTCCAGTGAGTTTCTGACATGCTTAGAAAAGAATGAGATTCTCTCATAATAGACTCCTCTTGGAATACCATAGCATAATGGTGTATCAAAAAGGAGGAATCAAATTTTATTAGACATGGTTTGGTCTATGATGGACTTTGCAAGTCTGTCGATCTCTTTTTAGAGATATGCACTTGAGTTAGCTTATTATATTTTAAATAAAATTTTGAGTAAATCTGTAAGTAAAATACCACATGAAATGTGGACAAGGCATAAGCCAGCACTCTCTCACCTTAGGAATTGGGGATGTCCGATTTATGTCAAACATTTGAAAACTGACAAGCTTAGACCTAGGTTTGACAAGTGTCTATTTGTAGGATATCCAAAAGAGACCAAGGGATATTACTTCTACCTTGCTGACAAACAGAATGTGTTCGTTAGTAATAGGATAGTCTTTTTAGAAAAGGAGTTTCTTGATGAAGAAACTAATACCTCAGAGATTGAACTTAATGAAGTTCGATCGGTAGAAAAATTGACACAACTAGTAAACCCATAAAATCGGACTTTATTAGATCAAATCTAAAACCTTTTGTAGAAATATCTTTAAGGAGATCTGATAGAGTACCACATCAATCAGATAGATACTATGATTTCTTAGTCCGAGATAGAGATCTAGTTGAACTCGATGAGAACAATGAGGATCCGATTACCTATATGGATGCGATGCAGAGGTCTAACTCTGATAAGTGGCTGGAAACCATGAAATTCAAAATGGAGTCCATGAAAGTCAACAATGTATGGACATTGGTTGACCCACTTGAAGGGATAAAATCCATAGGGTGTAAGTAGATTTTCAAAAGAAAGAGGGGCACAGATGGAAAGGTGGAGACCTATAAAGCCCGTCTGGTTGTCAAGGGTTACCATCAGTGTTATAATATTGACTATGATGAGATATTTTCTCCTGTGGCAATGCTCAAGTCGATTCAGATCATGCTTGCGATAGCAGCAAATCTGGACTGTAAAATCTGGCAAATGGATGTGAAAACAGTCTTCCTAAATGGAGAGCTAGAAGAAGAGGTGTATATGATACAATCTGAAGGCTTCATATCCACAGATGAGTCTAAGGTATGTAAGCTTCAAAGATCCATCTATGGACTTAAGTAAGCATTTTAGAGTTGGAACATGCATTTTGATAAAGTGATCGGAACGTATGGCTTCATTAAGAATGGAGAAGAACCCTACATATAGAAGTAGGTTAATAACTTTGTGATAGTATTTCTTATTTTATATGTCGATGATATTCTCTTAATCAGAAATGACATCCCTGTATTACAGGGAATAAAAGTTTGGTTGTCATCACAGTTCTCTATGAAGGACTTAGGAGAAGCATCCTTCATCTTTGGGATGAAGATCTATAGAGATAGATCTAAAAGGCTACTTGAATTATCTTAGTTGACGTACATTGATATTGTGCTAAAAAAGTTTAGCATGGAGAATTTAAATAAAGGCTATCTTTCGATAGGCTAAGGAATTTCTCTCTTGAAGAGTGATTGTCTGACAATTCCTCAAGAGAGAGAGCGTATGAGTAGAATTCTATATGATTCAATAGTGGGATCTATTATGTACGTTATGATATGTATGCGATCGGACATGGCATACTCACTAGGAGTAGTGAGTATATACCAGTCTGATCTAGGTGAGAATCACTGGAAGATCATCAAGACCATCCTTAAGTATTTGAGAAATACTAAGGATTAGTGGCTTATCTATGGAGAATCCGACTTAAAACTTGTGAGATTTATATACTCTAATTTTTAGTTGGATCATGACGACAGCAAGAGCATATCAGGATATATTTATACCTTGAACGGTGGAGCAATCTGTTGAAAAAATTTCAAGCAGCACACTATGGCCGACTCTACTTGCAAGGCAAAATATATCGCAGTATCTGATGCTGTAAAGGAGGCTTTGTGGTTACGGAAGTTCATTAATGAGCTCGAAGTGGCACCGTCTCTTGATGGCCTAATCTTGTTGTACTGCAACAGCACTAGCGCCATTGCTCAAGCAAAGAAACTGAAGTCACATCAGCGGACCAAGCACATTCTACTACCTGGTTCAAGAGATCATGGATCGAGGTGACGTTGAGCTTCAGAAGATCGACGGAAAGGAAAACCTGACTGACCCACTTATTAAAGTCCTCGGTGTCAAAGAGTTCGAAGACTATAAATCAAAGATGGGTATACGATACTGTACCGATTGGCTTTAGTCCAAGTGAAAGTTGAGAATTGTGTCTCAAAGCCAATCGTTAGTCTATTGATGGTTGAGCTTATTATTATAATTATATATAAATTATTAAATTAATAAATATTATTTGGTTTTCTCATCACTGTGTACTTCTTATTTTGAACTCTTATTATGTGATGAAGTTCTTGGAACTATTTGATTCGATATAGGAGGATATATCATTTAGTCCTTAAACTTTAAGTTCATGACCAAATGATATACTATTATTAGGACGATAGCTGTATCAAGTATAGATCATAGTGTGCCATGTACATTAGTTGTTCTCTTAATCAAAGAGTGTGGAGATACTGGAATGGCATGCAAGTGAGACGTAGGAGTACATCTTATGGAATGTGACTAATTGCTGAGCACTCTACTGTCAAGAATAGCTCGTAAAGGATATGAGAATAAGTGTCCCTCTGACTTGAGATCACCATGGTGACTTGCAAGCAACTCACTGTGCTTTGGTGTCGGACTATCTAAATTTTTAATTCAGTGATGAAAAATTTTTGATTCTAGTCAAGTACTTGCGAAGTCAGTGTGTGAGTCAAGATGGAATTGACCCCTCCGAATAAGTAGAAGTTAATGTATCGATGTGTTTCAATTCAGTAAAATTTTGATCGAGGTAATCCATGTGATAGATTTTAAAAATTGAAATATAATGTGGATGACCATATCAAGGTTGATAGTTAAACCCTAGGTCACCTTGAGTATTTGGATCAAAGAGATGAATTATATGGTAACTATATGCCCATAGGTTCTTGAATGATGCTTTGCAATCTTTCGACCTATCCGGACGTCGGGTGTCATTGCTAGATGGTCACTTTGATTGGTATAGGAAGATTATTGTAATACTACTGGCTTAGGTTCGAACCTATAGGGTCACACTCAAAAATAATTTCTGACTGATCATATAGTTGATCAACGATTAAAAATCATTCTAGGATAAAACAGTCAATTCGATTGATGATTAATCCTATACAAAAATTATAATAATTTAATTTGCTAATTATTGATGAATTGTATGAGGATTGATTAGTAATTAGATTATTAATTAACTTAATTTGATTGAGTATTGAGTTTTGAATCAAATCTAATTGAATTAGATTTAATTTGGTTTGACCCGATTAGGTTATGAGATGATCTAATTACTAAGGATGTTTGATTCCTGATATGATTAGGACTTGAGTTTGATTAATTTTTAATTTGATTAGGATTTAATTGAAGCTATTTGCTATCTAATTAGATTAGATTTAGTGATTCAATTGGGTTTAACCTAATTTGGTTGGATTATAAATCTAATTGGATGAGAAAATAATTCAAATTCGAATCTCTTGCACCTCCTTTCTCTGCACCCTCTTATTCTTCATGTGAGAAATATTTTTTTATAATTTTTTTCATACTTAAAAGACCTTTTATATTTTTATCTATTTTTTTTTGAATTAAAAATTGATTGATTTAAATTTGAATTCAAATAGATTTGAATTTGAATGAAAACTTAGAGTTCAAATTGAGTTGAACTCTCCTCTTCACGCCACCACCTTTCTCCATGCATAAAGTATTTTTGCATGAGATTTTTTACACCATTCTGATGTTGGTTGACCTCTCTTTGAGTTCATAAAATGAGAATAAAGTTTGGGTCAAAATTTAATTCAAATTTGATTTAAATTGGAGATAAGGATCAACCAATATTTGAATTTGAACCGAAACTACCTCTTTCTTATCCTTATCTTCCATGGGATGCCAACCTTAAAAGGAGATTAGTTTTGTGCAAGATTAAGAGTGATTTTTGGTGTGAGAAACTTGAGAGTGGGGATGTAAAAAGTTGAGAGTGGGTTGAGCTTTCGTGCATGAGAAACAGAGAAAGTGTTCTTCCTTTCGGGCATAAGCTGTGGGTTCTAGGATTTCAACTCTAGATTTTATGAGAAAAAAATATAAGAGTGAGTCTTGTCCAATCTTCCACACCACCACCTCTTCGTAAAGCTTTCTCTTTTGATATAGAGGAGTCCAAGAGATCTGAAGAAAGGAGCTTGGATCAGTCATCCAGAGCCTTCAATGTGAGCTAGCACTCTCGCGAAGGAAGATCCGATCAAAGCATCAAGTGGATGATTTGTAGAGGTCGGACGACCTGTGTAACTGCTCGATATCAGTGAGAGCTTCATACCATACCTACCAGTAGTAGAGATCATCGATCCATGAAAAGATGATGAGTTCTGAACTCAACCAATATGATCTAAATGTTAGATCAGATTCAGGGCATCGATATGATTGATGC
>NC_025998.2:52100402-52200167 GCF_000442705.2 Elaeis guineensis | reverse complement strand
TAGCTCAGGCGAAGGAACCCAAAGCACATCAGCGGACGAAGCACATCTTGCGCCGCTTTCACCTAGTCCGGGAGATCGTGGATCGAGGTGACATCGACCTTCAGAAGATCGATAGAAAGGAGAACCTAGCCGACCCCTTCACTAAAGCCCTGACAATAAAGGAGTTCGACAACCACAAGTCGAAGATGGGTATTAGATACTGTGCCGAGTGGCTTTAGGATAAGTGGGAGTTATTGGGAAATGTGTCCCAAAAAGCCAATCATCAAGCTGTTGACGGTTGAGCAACCAAGTATTGTAATTGATTTGTTAATAAATAAAATATATTTGGCATTTTCATCATAAGCTTTCATCTTCTAATGAACTCCGTTGTTATGATGAAGTCCTTAGGACTATTTAGATTCGATAAAGAGAGGATTTATCGATTAGTCTTTAAAACTGTTCACGACCAAATGATAGGCTGTTAATAAGGACAACAGCTTCTATCGAGCATAGGTCGCTGTAGGCCATATGGGTTGGTTGTCCTCTTAACTAAGGAGTGTGGAGACACTGGTATGGCATACAGATGAGATGTAAGGGTACATCATCATTGAACGTGACCAACTCCAGAGTATTCTGCTGTCGAGAATGTCTCTGATGGGATATAGGTATAAGTGTCCCTTAGACCTGAGATCGCCTCAGTGACTTGCAAGCAACTCACTGTACTTTGGTACTGGACTAACTGAATTTTTAATTCAGGGATGGAAGGCTTCTGGGCACAGTCAAGTACTTGCGAAGTCAGAGTGTGATCGAGATGGGATTGACCACTCCAAGAGTTGGAGAAGAATGAGTCGCTGTATTTCAATTTAGCAAAACCTTGGCCAGGGTAATCCATCAGATGGATTTGATATTTTGAAATACAATGTGGACAACCTGATCAGAGTTGACAGTTGAACTCTGGGGTGTCCTATGATCATTTTGGTCAAGGGGATGAATTATATGAAAACTATATCCGCATGGGTTCTAAGGATGTTGTTCTACATATTCGACCTATCCGGTCATCGGGTACCATTGCTAGATGGTCACTTCGATTGGTATAAAAATTTATTCTTATGCTACCGGCTTAGGTTCAGACCTATGAGGTCACACACATTAGAGTTCATGATCCGATCGGATGGTTGATCAACGATTAAGAATCGTTCTAGGGTTAAATGATCAATACGATTGACATTTAACCCAGTGCAAGTATTACAGGAGGATCGATTAGCAATTCAATTGCTAATTGGCTTAATTTGATTAAGTCAATGGATTAAGATTAAGTCTAATTAAATATGATTTAATTAGATTTGGTTTGGGCTTGATTGGATCAAGTCCAATTAGTTTATTGGATAAGCCAAGTGCAAGGAAAAACTAGTCCTAGTTCAACTAGGACTTGGGTCAATCTAATTTCTAATTTGATTAAAAAATTAAATCAGATTTAAATCTAATTTAATCTGATTAAATTAAGTTTTTAATTGGATTAAGACCTATTTTAATTAGGATTGATCTAATTTTGGTTTGATTTGATTTGGAAAACCAAATTAAAACAAGTCATAAGATAGAATCCTAGTAAGACTAGGATTCCACCTTGCGCCACATAAGCCTTCCCCACGCCCTCTCTCTTATTCAATGCCAATCTCCACTTATTTTGTGCGACAAAAGCCCTCTCCCAGATCTCTCCCACGTTCACAAAAGATTTCCTCTCTTCTTTCTTACATGGAAGGTGGTTTGGATCAAATCAAAAAGGAATAAGTTTGGATTTCGAATTCTATGAGATAGAGTTTTAGAAATCCAAAACTCTTTCAATTTTACACCGAATTTATCCAAATTTTATTTAGAATTTTCATGGCTTTTAGGGTTTACATTGTGCATCCTTTTCTGGTGATCGATGCACAAAAATATGGAGGAGGTGCTCAAGAGTTGGGCGCCCCTTAACTTGCCATGTTTGGATAAGCCTTGACTAGGTATTTGACCTAGACAAGGACTCTATCATATCTCTCTGTATAAAATAAGTTTCTTCATAAAATTTTAGGAGAAGACAGATATTTGAGAGACCTTTGTACCATCCAAAAATCAGAGAGAAAGACCTTTGGGTCATGGAGATATAAAAGACGCAAGTTAGGGTGTCTAGAGAGAAAAACGTGAAGAAGAAGAGGGTCTTCTTCTAGGATTTTTTAGTTTTCATATCTTTCCTCCCTCCATCTTGAGTTTCCTGAGAGTGTCTCAGATCTGAAACTCTTTCTTCTACTTTTCATCTTTGGAAGAGTCCAAATCAAGAAGAAGGAGGCACCTGATCAACCATCAAAGAAGGATCAGTGCAGTACTAGCATACTGTGCTGATTTCCTGAAGCAGGACTTCTGATCGAGATTCGTGGGCTCGTGTGGACGACTCCTAGAAGCCGGACGGGTGTGCGGCTTGGAACATCATCCTTAAGCTCGGATCAGCGATGTTAGAGCGTCTAACTTGCAAGGTAATAGATCTGATCTATTGTTTAATACATACATTAGATGTGGTATAAAAATATGTTGATATGATCAACATGTAGTTCATGCTATATTTACATATTTTAATTTCTGATTTAATGCTATGTAATAATCATGTAATAGGATCTTAGATCTAAGGATTATCTGGTTTTAGAAAATAAATTTTGATTTATTTTAGTCTTCCGCTGTATGATCTTGAAAAGGTTTCAAGATCTAACCCTGAAACCCTAGATCTGGTTCCTACAATTGCCATTGCTAATATTATTAACGACAAACTCCCATCACTAAAATTTCATCGAAAATAATATCATCACTAATTATCATTATTAGCGATGATAAATTTTTCATCACTAATAAGGATAATTAGCGATGGTATCAAAGACAACAAAGCCGTTGCTAATAATTTAAATTTTTTTATTAATTAAAATTTAAAAAATTATTAGCGATGATATTTGCATTGCTAATACTATTGCTAATAGTTTTTTATTTTTTTTAAATTTATAATTAAATATTTTAAAATCTATTTTAATCATAATAATAAGCAATAATATTTTTAAAATTTATTATAAATAAAATAATAATTATTTATCATAATCATTAATATAAAATTAATTATATTATATTAAAAATATAAATTTTATAATTTTATAAATTTATACTACTTTACAAGTATTAAAACTACATACATATCCAAAAAAAATTATATAAGATTCTCCTCGTCGTCCTCCTCATCCTCCTCCTGCCCCTGTATGTCCTCTCCAGCAGCTGATGGATGAAAGCTGGATGTCCCAGTATTTTGTAATAAAAGAAAATAAAATATTATTAATAAATTTTGATATGAAAGTATATATGTCGATACGAAGATGTATAGTTTGATATACTACTTCGATTCTCGAACAACTTATTCCTACACTTTTATTCGATGATACAGAGCTACAGACACCTCCGGTCTATCGATTGGATGGTTAGATTGAATTTTTACCCCTAAGTCTTCTTTTCGAACTCAAGCTTAAATATGTAAAGCTTCTAAATATAAAAATTTAAAATAAGTAAAGAAAATTATAGCTAGACTTACCTGCTGTGATGGTTATGATAATGAGCCCAACTGATCATGCAAATATGGATTTCGGAGAATATCAATGACTGTATCATGGATAGTGTCTCAGAAGCTCTGAGGTTGCTGGTTCTAAAGCCTCTGTACGATCTCTTCCACGTATGCATCACCCCACGTCTGGATCGTCGAGATCTAAGAGAACATTGAAGAGTATTGAGCTGTTGGAGGGTCAAAGCTATGGCTGAATCCTATGACCCAGCTCCTACTCACCCCTATGATGGCCCTGAGCCATCCCTCAAGATCAAGGAGGGGCTAAGAGGATGGTCCTCACTATGCTGCGATATGAGATACTCTGCGTAATCCACCTATATAGTTTAGAAATTCAATAGTGCATACATATCAGTATATATAAAAATTTAATAAATAATATTTTAAATTTGGTACCGTGATCTGTTGAGATCTAGGATCTAAATAATCACCAATCCTCCTAGACTGATGTGTGGTCTCTCATATCTATCACTACTCTGGTACACAATCTAGCTACTGTGTCTATAATAAATAAATAATAAAATTAAATTAATTAAAACACACATATGATTAATTCAATATGAAATTAATTTAAGTATAAAATTTTTACCAATCTATCGATCACATGTATACCAATGGAGTCGCCAATGTGCTTGATCGGATGTTGTTGGGTGGACCGATTTTGCTGTGCCCTCTGCCACTTACCAGAGTACTCTTCGATACTCCACTGGTTGCAGAGGACCTCCCATATGTCCATCCGCATCCAGTGATCTGTATAAGACTTTCAATCCGATGGTGACTCAGAACTGGAGTGCTTTATAGCAGACTGCCAAAAGCTGTACAGCCCATCCCGAAACCTTCGCATGGCCTAAATGTTCGGAACCTCCACGTCCTGAATGTTCGAAGGCGGGAGTTACACAGTAACGGTTTTGCTTACTCCATATAAATCGGTAGGTTATGGGGGATCAAGTAAGCTAAGATTTCTAAAGATAAGTTTTTGCTCTCGTTTTTGGCTCTCGATGGTGTCTTTTTTCTGATTAACTTAAGCATTGGAGGGTCCTTGCTGGACAACTTTCGATAAGAAGACTTAGTTTGCAGGTATTCTGCCACCCATCACTTAGATATAACAACTCAGCTCTCTGCTGACCATCTCACCAGAGATTGGCTGCAACAGGTTAAGTACAAGTTGAGATTAGATCAAACTTCTAAATTAAGTGAGAATAGATCAAGTGGTTACAACAATGCGTAAATATTATGGGTTGCCCTCTGACTGTTACTAGTTCACCGAGACACCAGGTCATCAAAAGTCGCAAGAGTTGGGACAGGTCGGGTTCGTACGGACTCAGATCACGTACAGTAGGATATGTTTCGTTTAAATCAGTCAGGTTGGTTCATGGGAGTTACCCCCTGGGTCCTTGAGGGTTGAGAAGTCTAGACTTTGATGTCTTTTTGGGTAACATATCTAGACTTTGATGTCCGGTTCAGGGATTGGGCTGCTCTTTGTAACCGCAGCTTTTTGTATAGTTGGTGCACCGCATGTGTCAAAATGATATAACTCCATTAACATAGTAGGTGATAAATAGAATTATTTTTCATTTTCCCTCCTTACACAGTCTTTTGTTATATATAATGGATCTTAGATTAGAACTTAGTAATGCTCATATTTTAGTATTAAAAGAATTTAATATTCTATATGATAGACAGGAAGATATAAAAAAGAATTATCATGAATATTGTATGATAAAACATTGTCTGTTACATGAGTGTTGGTGGTCAACTTTCAGCTGATTACAAAAATGCCACTAGAACATGAACGAAGTTGGCTGACAGCAGGACATCCTCTGTCCCTTTTAACATGAGAAGGAAAAGATAATTACATACAGTTCTTTAAGAAGGTGTCAATAAATGTGAGAGTTACAAAAGGTTAGGTTGACACAAGGACATCCTCTTCTCCCCTTTCACATAGGAAGGAAAAGATGTTTTCATAAAGTTCTTCAAGAAGATCTTAGTAAATGTGGATACCTTTCTCTTTCAATCAAGAATCATCTTTGAGTTTAAAATGTAAAATATATATTTATTCTCTTTCCTACCTAATAATTGCACATCAAATATTTGTCTTACAAGTTTACATTGAAAGAGATAAATATGTGATGATGACTTACATGGTTAATCATATCAGTACTATCTTATTGGATTCCACAACTTATCTTCTTTCTCAATTTTTGAATATTTTGTTTCCTAATTCTTATAAATGTATTTTCTCTAGATTGGCTTAATTTTATCTGATTAGCCAAAAAAGGAAAAAAAGATAGATATGTGACTGCATTTCCCATAAAATTAAGGTGTATTACATTAATTTCTACAAAAGTTTCTCATAGGTTCTTAGCCATATGCATGAATAGAGAACAAGGATGCCAGACCATGATGAAGAAAGCGAACTAGAAACTGAGCTTAGAGTATAAATGGTAAAAAGTAAAACCATAGACTACTTCTACCTCATCCAATTGGCCAATAGTTCAATCTCACATAGAAGTAAGGAAAACTTTTAGCGAACTTCTTGAACTTTAATCTATTTACACTTAGACCCTCCAAAAAAAAAAGATTTCAAAAGGATCCCGAAACATTAAAATATTGCAAAGAGCCCCAATCATTTGTTTCCATTTTAACAGTATTAGCAAAAAAAGGCTAATGACCAAAATGTCCTCAATTCCTTTTAACCATCAGATAGATTATTTTTTGGAGAAGAAACTGTCAAAGCCCTTTTCAATTCCATTGCCTTCCTCTGTCCTAATTGAAGGTGGTTATCCAATTTCATCTTCGAGATTGTCGAGATATTTGAAGTAGCCAGAATCCTCACCAACTGTCAGTTCATTGGTATGGTTTCCTCAATAAATTTGCTGATTTCAAGAAGTAGATTTTGAAATTTCTTATATTTATGCTTGATAATAGTGGATTTCTTACATTTTTCATGCTTCCAATTTCTTTGTGTTTGATAATGTGGTATATTTTTTGGGTTTTATAATTAGTTTCAATTTGAGGATTGCATGAAATTATTTTTTTTCAAAAGTTTTTGGGATTCTACTCCACCAAAGTTGGGAACATTTTTTTAAGGCACCATTCATATGGAAGACATTTGTTGTCTTAGTGTAAGTGGATAGTAGACCTAAAGAACTTAAAACTGATGAAGGGAGGGGATAATTGTACTAACCTAAATCTTAAAACTTTAATATACTAGAAAGTAAGCAACCCATATCCATTTGGACTACTAGAGCAGTTAAACTATAGTGATCCACTGTAGAACCCATGTGAACTGTTAACCTTGTATTTAATATAGTTTACATGTATTTAATAAATTTTTATTTTTTTAATATTTTATATATTATAATTTTTATTTATTAATTTTTATATTAATCACAAATTATTTTTTAACCTAAATGATAACTATGAGCAAAAATTAAAAATTATTATTTATATTTTTTATTGGTATGAACATTGCATAATGCATATTATTTGAGACAATCATTATAGTCAAAAGAATTCAACATATTATGACTTTAAATATGGAATAGCATATTACATTTTTAAACAAAAAATGTTGTTTATAGGAATAATATATTGCCTCCTTATTCTATTTTTTTCCAATCAAAATTAGTCCTAGATATGAAAGACTGAACTAACCTAAAAGTAATTATTTAATATATAGAATAACTTGATTATAGAAATAAATATTCTATTAGTATTACTCTACAACTAAATATAGAGTTAATGAATAAGCTAACTTAAAAGACTCAAAGTATACTATATTTTTATAGAGTAAAAGATTTTAGCATTATTGGACCTATTTTTGTTTTAATATATTTTTAGATATTAGCTTTTCAATCGTATACTTATCCCATCCTTAGGGAGCTTCACTATAATAAAAATGATTTTTAACGGCAAATTGCTTGTGGCATTTCTTAATGAAAACCAATTAGTTGTTGTATTGTTATATTCTAACAATATTCTCTTTTGGGATAAGTTAAGCAATAATGTTGCATGTTAATTAAGTTATGTTACACTGTTACAATGTAACAATATTATATGAATAATAATTTTTATGTATATATGTAGAATGGATGACCTATTTATTCTAGACATCCATCATAGGGGATATCTTCATTTCTCCTCCAACATGCAATATATTAGTGGCTCTATCAATGACTTTGAACCAGACAATGAGTTATATAGAGTTGGAAAATTTCACGAAGGAGTTTTGTTATCAAAAGGTGGAATAACTATACTATACAGTCCCTTGACAGCCTTTGAAAGAAGAACTAAAACTTTTGTACATTGATTAAGATGTGCTCCAAATATTGGCTGTCTATAAGGAGAGAGCAATATAGCAGTAGAGTCCCACCTGCACTTTCATCCAAGATGTTAATGAAGCAACTGGGGAGCAATAAGAGGAGGGGTAGTGGCAAGAGCAGGGGCAACAATAGGGACAAAATTAGGAGCAAGGGCAGCAACAAGGGTTGGATCAAGAGCAGGGGCAGAAGCAAGAGCTGAGGCAGCATTAAGAATAGGATAAAAGGCCTGATAAAAAGCATGTTGATGAAAAAGGATATGATATAGTTAGTTCTGATAGTGATCATAGTCAACCCTTGAGTGACTTGGATTCTCATGAGGAGGATAATGAGCTGTTTAAGGAGATAATTGGAAAAGAGCTTGAGCTTGCTGATAGTGATGAGCTCAAAAGTATGGGTAGCTCATCAGATAGGGAGGGGGATAGCTAGCTCCAGCTTCTCAGAGTTCAATGAGGTCATAGATTTCTTAAAGCTGATAGATTTGAAGTTAGAAATATTTTTTGCTTCAATCAATGTGTTTAGAAAGGTTTTAAGATAAATACTATACAGTAAGGGCTTGACTATGAGTACAAGGACAATAAAAAAGCTAGAGTAACAGCAACATATAAGAAAAATTATGATTGGAGAATACATACCTCCCCCTTTACAAAAGATATCCACTTATCAAATTAAAAAATTTCAATCAACACACAAATGTGAAAAATATTTTAATAATCATCTTGTGAACTCCAGATGGTTGTCTGAAGACTATATTGAAGATATTATGGATGATACCAAATGAAGTATTAAAGGATTTGTTTCAATGGTCAAGAGAGATGTTAAGATACAGATCTTCAGGGCTTAAGCCTAAAGAGCAAAATAGAAGACACTCCTAGCCATTCATGGGTTGCATAGAGAGCAATAGAAAAAATTATGAGAGTATTATAATATCATAAAGAGGACTAACCCTGATAATACCATGCTCATCAATTCATTGCCCAAGGAAAAGGAGCAGGCCATGCTCCAATGGTTGGATGTCTGCCTTAATCATTGTAAAAAGGGCTTTCTTGATGGATGCAGACCCATTATTTACTTGGATGGGTGCACTTGAAAGGTGTTATGGGAGAACAACCACTGCCAGCTATTGGGATAGATAGGATTGATGACATCTTTTCTGTTGTATGGGCTATTATCGAGGCCAGATATAGTTTCTAACAACCTCTTAGTAGATATAGGAATAGAGGAAGAAGAAGATTAGACATTCATCTTAGATAGATAGAAGGTAATAATCATGGCCTACCCTTATTAGGCTTTCTAATATTTATATATATATACTGACTTTTATCTTATCCTATTAGGGGTTAGTGGAGACATTCAATCGTATGATGCCAAATGTTGATCACAGGTTCTGTGTGAGGCATTTGCATGCCAACTTTAGGAAGTTCTTCGAAGAAAGAACTTTAAAGATGCTCTATATATAGCAACTCAAACTTCTATCAATCTGAATTCAAGTTGAGGATGAAGGTGTTAGCTAACTTGGATCAAAAATAGTAGATTGACTGTTTAGACAAAAATTATCTCTATGGTACGAGCACGTATTTAGTCCTAAGCTAAGGGGTGATATGATATTGAATAATATATGTGAATTATTTAATAATTACATTATAGAAGTTAGAGATAAGCCAAATTTGGAGACCACAAGAAGGCTTTTGATATAGAGATTCTAGATAAAGAGATAGGTTATGTTGAAGCATAATGGTTCTATTTATCTTAAGATTTAAAAAAAAAATTAAGTAAGCAAAGTTGTAGGTCATGCAGTTCTATATCAGATATGATGAAGGCAGTAGCTTTGAGGTGGATCATTACGATTGTACTTATATTATTGATCTTAAGAAAAGAACTTCTGGATGAAGAAAATTTAAGTTGACTGGTGTATCATGCTGCCATGCAGTGACAATGATCATGTTCTGTAGGAAAGAAGTTGAGCAATATATAGATCATTGGTACACCAAAGGGACATTCATGAGAATATACAAGTCAGTTATCAACCCCGTATCTAGGATGCAGCTATGGGAGCCCTCTTCTTTTGAGCATCTGTACATCAAAGATCTCTTGGCAAAATAAAGAAGTCAAAAGGGAGGAAGACGAGATGTAGGATGCTCACAAGATAAGAAAGACTGGAGGCAGTCTTAGTATAGCAAGTGCATATAGTGGGGCACCATGCTAGGACCTACAAAGATCTTAAGAAAAAAAAATCTCCTACGAAAGAAGCTCCTAAGAAGGAGGGAGCTACACCTAAATAAAAGAGCACTCCATCTGATAGTACATCAAGGAAAAAGAGAAGTTCAAGGAAGATAATAAAGAACATCAAAAGCTTTTATCAAATTCACACAAAGTAAACATGTTTCATTTGCATTTTCAGATGGCAAGGACTGAATAAGGAACTAGGACTTCAGGTGGTAGCAGCCAGCCTTCTTCAACACTAGCCTCAGCTATGGAGGTATTAGCAACCCCAGCCCCAGCCCTAGCCCAATGATCCCTTTAGCGACTTGATATCTTTGTTATACTTTTTTGATGTGCAGTGTCTTTTTTGTGATGCTTATATGCTAATATATCTGCAGATTCATTGTATTGGGGGATATATGGTCAATACAAAGCTTTTTGTTGTTTATATACTGATACATAGATGAAGTTTTTTTTGATGTTGCTATGAGCACATTGAATGATACATAGCTTTTTGTTGTTTAATGACTGATACATTTATAGAACCTTTTGTTGTTTAATGACTGATACATGTACAGAGCTTTATTTTATATTACTATGAATATGTTGACTGATATATTATTTTTGGCTACTTCTCAATTGAAAATATGTTTAAAATATAATGTGGATGTATAATAGCATATGTATAACTTATCCATATTAATAGGGTTGCCACAGTTGATTGTATGTTTGTGCATAGTGGAGTGATGATCATATGAATGCATATGAATGTGTATGGGTGAAAGTTTGGATTGTAGATAGAAATGGCAAGGGTGTGAATGTATATAGATATGTACAGATGATTGTATAGACTATAAGCAAAAATGATAATATGATTGCATGGATTGTTAGCAGAAATTATAAACTATTTAATATGTATAGATGTTTGTATGGATTACAGATAGAAATAATAATTGTATAATTGTATATAGATATATACAGGTGATTGTATAGACTATAAGCAGAAATGATATTTGTATAATGTGTATGAATGTTTACATGTGAACATAATATTTATGATTATATGGATCTGTACATTTTTCCTATTGCATAGATAATTGTATGAATCTGTATGAATGTGTACAGGTAAACAGTTAATATCTATGATGGTATAAGATGTGTATATTTTTTCTTATTGCATGAACAGATTACTCACTATTGTAATATCTATTCAAACTTATTATCTAGTGTTATTATTGATCATAAAAAGAACATATCAGGATATTTAAGGCACTGAATAATAAATATGTCCATTTATAACTTAAAAAAATTCATTACATAAAACCCTCAAAAGTTTTGAATACAGACATTAAGCCCCTAAAAGTTATAAAAAAGAAAACTAAAACCCTAAATATTTCAAAATATTATAGGTTGCCCCTCTCTTGAGAGCTATATCTATAAAGTGAACTACTTTGGATCCTCATTCCCAGCACTCCACTTCAATACTAATAGTATACCAATAAATACCCATAAAGAAGCAGACACTATACTAAATAGATTTTCCTCCCTTCGTAGACTTGGAGCTCAGCCTCCAAGTTCTTATTTTTTTGGATCAATTTGTTCATGAGGTCTCTTGTATGTAGTGATGGTGGGAGATCATACCATTAAAAAAACCCACATCCTCTTCTCTCCTGTATTAAAAAATTGAAGAATGGATGAGCTATGGATGAAGGAAAATCAAAAAGGAATTATGAGGTCCGTTATCTCAAAAATAGAGCTGCCAAAAAACCTTCGACTAGGATTAGTCATGGTCCATAAGGTCTTCATAAATGCCCTCAACCCGTAGTCACAATACACCATAATATTTTGGTCAGATTATGTGGTGAAGGCATGGCTATTAGTGGTTGAACCCATTGTGATTTCAGATTCTCCTCTCTTCCTTCGATCTATGCTTTTCTTTTTACCTCCTGTATGGTCTTTCTTTTTTCCATCCGATCTATGCTTCTTCTGCTCCCTCCCTCTTCTTTTCTACTTTTCTGTAATAGATGGGGAACAAAGAGCATGACTCAAAAAAGGGAAGATGATGGTCACATGAGAGTTACATGACTCTTCTTTTAACCAAGAAACTCTAGGAAGGGCACTTATGGTATTTCATAAGATTTAACCTATCAGATAAACCTCACATCATAATGTAGTCTAATGGAGACAGATAGCTGGAGCTCTTTGCAATATTTTTAAAATTTTGGGGTTCTTTGAAAAATTTTTTCTTTTGGAATCTAAGTATAAATGGATCAAAATTTAAGGGGTATTGTTGTAATCTTTTCTAAAAGTAATGATGTTTGTAGGTAAGTGGGATAAACTGGGACTAACTCTGTGGATGGCTCGTCAACAAACACTCTTTATATCATAAAAAACAAGCACTATCTTTAATGTTTTCCTCTCAATAAGTTCTCCAAGGATCCAAACAGATCAAGCTTGTTTCATTTCATTTGAATCCATTCCAATTTACATAGTTTCACTCAAATTCAAATTAACCTCCTAACAAGTAATTAATGCACATTAATTACCTCCAAGGTCTAGATCAGGGATGTTATCATACTATACCAACTATTATTATGCTTTTGAAGGCCTTCTACCACATTTGTGCACTCATACGAAAATATAATGAGTTTTAAGTTAATAAACAGAATTAAACTTGTTGAGGAGGGAGTGAAACTTTAGTTCTACATCGATTGTTCAGTCAAGCCACTTTGTCTTATAAGATTTCGAAATCCTCTAACCCTCAGTGAGGCACCCTTCAGAGTACGATGGCCCAGCCACTGACCTGATAGGGACAAAACCCTGAGGGACCCATGCCGTACGAGGTCCTCCTGATGGGCTTCCAAAGGAGACAATACCTTACCTGTGGGTCCAGCCCATGAGCTGCCAAATGTTGTACCTTAGTGAAGCATCTTTTGGTTCGCACAATGCGGCCCCGAGAGATAAAGCCGTGCACGGACCCCACGGGGACGTCCAAAGCGGACAATATCTCACAAGCGGGTGGGACCGTCTTATGCCCACGTGGCTACGAACGCATCTTGGGAGTCGATCCAATCTTATGAGCTTGATTGATCGGACCGTAACACTGGTGACCTATGCAGGTCTTCCTCTAACAGGCAAGGTCCCCTGACTGAGGGGGCCACTGTTGCGAAGGGAGCAGGATTTTAGTTCTATATTGGTTGTTCAGTCAAGCCACCTTATCTTATAAGGCTTTGAAACCCTCCAGCCCTCAGTGAGGCACTCTTCAGAGCACGATGGCCCAGCCACTGAGCTGATAGGGACAAAACCTTGAAGGACCCATGCCGCATGAGGTCCGTCTCGGTGGGCTCCCAAAGGGGACAATACCTTACCTGTGGATCTCATGCAAATCCATTCTATGGGCTGCCCCATGCTGTATCTCAGTGAGGCACCTTTTAGAGCACGATGGTCCGGCCACTGAGCTGATAGAGATAAAACTCTGAGATACCCATGCCGCACGAGGCCCATCCCGGTGGACTCCCAAAGAGGACAATACCTTACCTGTGGGTCTCATGCGGGTTCAGCCCATGGGCTGTCCCATGCTGTACCTTAGTGAGGCGCCTTTTGGCCTGTGCAATGCGGCCCCGAGGGACAAAGCTGTGCGGGGACCCTACTGGGATGTCCAAAGTGGACAATGCCTCACAAATGGATGGGGCCGTCTTATGCCCACGTGGCTATGAGTCTAGCTGATGGACCGTAACAAAACTATTTCTAAATAATAATTAAAATTAAAAGTAAGTTATCCTGGTTCAAAAGTAAAAAAAAAAAATTATGGGATAATATGAGAAACAATCATAATGTTACTAGGCATCCGAGCAAACTTGTATCAAAAAGAGACGTGGATAACCAAACCAGACACTCAATTCGGGTGGTCATATAAAACGAGCAGCCATTTCGTAAAACCACCCTTCTCTCTGTTTTTTTTTTTTTTTTTGGGTAAAACCACCTCTCTTGAGCCTACTTTATTTATAAGTCCAATGCTAGCCTCGTGATTGAATTTTCTCCTGTCTTAAAAGATTGCATAGCTAGTTAGCTTAGTTTATGACTTAAGTGACCGCTTCCTGGCTCCATTTAATAAATTTTCAACAAATTATATTTTTACAAACGTAATAACTTGATCTACATACTTCCTCTAGCAGAGGGAAACCAAGGAATGTTAAGATAGATTCAGGCTCAATTCGCAACATTTGTATCAGGATGCCATTTATTAGCTAATTCTTATATTTTTCACTGTTAGGTGGGAATGTCACGCATCATATCGCATCGCATTCGTAATTCCTACAATCTGCTAGAAAACCAATTTTCTTACCAATTGGTCTGCTGATTAGTAAGGATCACAAAGGTGAATTTATGCCATATTTTTTCATTGAATATTAATAAGAACATCGAAGGCAAATCATTTGTCTCGGCATGAAGTTTAGCGATCCAAAGAACTCACAAAGCCAGCGTTATTCAATCCAGCTGACTTATAATTGGATATTGATAGGGAAGGGTGATGCGTCTTAGTGGCTTGGTAATATCAAGTTAACCAACTTAATAAATGGTATAATAGATTTAAACACAAGAAATAATCAAGGTTAGATATGGAATTTAGCAAATAATGACCTTTCTGCAACCAAAAAAAAAAAAAAAAAATCGCACACAGTTTTTGCATAAAAGTGACTAATTTTTTTCGTTCTAAGCTACTAAGAGTACAACATAGAAAATAGCTTAAATGATGCAGCACAGATGATGCAAAAGTTCAGACAATTTAGAAACCTTTGCGTAATTTGTCAATGATGCCGCCAAGACCGCGGATATTGTGGCCTTCATGTCGGTTTTTATGTCCTCATCGATCATATATATGCTGAGTCACACCACAAGAATTGGCTCTTCTCAGATTCAAATTAAATCCACTCCACAGGATGCAATCTGTAACCCAACAATATTCATGCTTTCTGATTTTGCTCAAGATAGACCTGCCGGTCCAGTCATGCATTCAAATGACCATTAGCATGCAAGTCCGCAGGGCAGGTTAACTAATGCAGAACAACATGAAGGGAGAGGGTGAAAGATGTGCTAATTATATAGTTGTTTTTTGAGATTACGATGGACTAATTCCGTTACTTTCTAGTTATAACTATCGGTCCTATTTCTTGAGAGCCAACACTAGTCTGAATTAAGGATGACAATCGGATCGAGTTGGATTGGATATAGGCCTGATCGGCTATATAATAGATCAAAAAAATTCTTAACCCAAGTCTAAACCATGTATTAAATAGCTCAAACAATTCATTCGAATCTCAAGTAACCTCTTCCGATCTGGATTGAAATAAGTTAAACAAATTAAATAGTTAGGCATTGCCATCCTTCATCCGATTTAACCTTCCATCTTCTTGCATAAATGGCGGGAAGTCACACTATTTTAGCAAACTTAAACTCATGAATTTTTAATAAATTAGAATATTAAATTAATTAAAATAAATATACTTATTAAATTTAATAAATAAAATACTAAAAATTTAAGTAGATTCAGTGGATCTTAAAGAAAGAGTTGGTCACCATGCATTAGCACAAAACTCAATAGCAGTCAGTTGTATGATCGGCCAGGGTTCGGAATATATCTTTATGATTCTCTTTCTTTTACGATATCAATCGTTAGATGGTGCAATAGCTGTTTTCATGATAGGTGCAAATAGATGGACGAAAGAGATTTGAATAATTTGAAATATGTGTGGAAGAGTCGATGTCACGGAAAAAAGACCAATTATTCTTTCTCAAGGATCATGCAACCCAAACCTGCTCGACCAATGCACCAACTCCGCCGTCAAACTACCAACATTGAACGTGGATGTATCATAAGTTGATTCCATTTCTTTTTCTCATTTCCAGAAAAGGTTTGCCACCGGGCTGAGCTACATGCTACGGCTACGAAGGGGCCAGCCACATGAAAATATTCGAGTTTGGCTTCATGAGTTAGAAGAGCTTTTAAGCTTGGTTCGAGATGGAGCTGCACGAGCATGGGAGAGAATTGATTGGGGGTTTGCTACTAATACTTGATTAATTCTTTATTCAGAATCCTCTATCACTCATCTTGCTCGTTTTGCTTCAAATCACTGTTCTCTTTTTGTTTCAATTTTGGATAAGATCATTAGGGGATCTAAGGTGTTTCGTTTTGAAAAATTTTGGCTTACTTATCTAAGAGTGTTTGAATTAGTTCAGGATTCGTAGGTCGGTTTTCTCACTCATAATCTTACTAAAAAGATTTTTTTACTTTCTCAAAAGGTTCGTTGTGCTCTTAATTCTTGGAAATATACTTTAGGCAATTTGAATAATCTCGCTCAGCAATTATATAATCATATTCTTCAATTGCAAAATAAGGAATCTCAAGATGGTGTTTTGTCTTCTCATGACCATTTGTTATTGCTTTCTCTACTAAAGGATAATAATCATGTCTTGTATCGCATTGAATTAATATGGTGTCAAAAATCTCGCATTTAGTGGCTAAAAGATGGTGCTGCGGATACAAAATTTTTTCACTGTTCTACTATTCTTCGAAGATGTTCTAATCGAATCAATATCCTTTTCCTTCCGCAGGTTGGAACCACAAATGATCTAAATATTATTCAAGATGTGTTGATTTCTCATTTTCATGATAGATGGAAGATGGATATGGAAATTCCAGAGCTAGATTACCCTGTTATGAATTTTGTTTTAACTCCTACCCAATGTTTTTTCCTTATTCAACCAATTATGGATGATGAGGTTGAAAATGCTGTGATGTCCATATATTTTGATAAGGCCTCTGGACCCGATGGTTTTTCATCTTTCTTCTTTCAAAAATTTTGAAATATTATTAAATCTGAAGTTTTATCTACTATACATTTTTTCTTTCAAACTGCGCACCTCCTAGACTCTTGCATCAAGATGAATATTGCTTTGATACCAAAAAAAAAATCCTCAGGGCCCTAATGATCTTCGTTCTATTAGTTTGTGTAATATAGTGTATAAAATTATTGCGAAGATTTTAGTTTCTAGGCTTAAACCTTTTTGCCTTTTTTTGTGTCAAAGGAGCAAGGTGCCTTTATAGCTGATAGGAATATTACAAAAAATCTATTGCTTGTGCAAGAAATTATGCATTCTCTTTATAATGCTCCTTCTTCTTAGGCCCTCATGCTACTGAAGTTGGATATGGAGAAGGCCTACGATAGGTGCCAATCCTGTTGGTGCAAAAATCCGCCTGCGTCGGAGAAGCTGGAGTTGAGGAAGCCGCGGTCGCTGTCGGGACCTGCAAGAAAAGTCTAAACCGGAGGTGGGGTTGCTCCGGCAAGACCTTCCGACGCTCAAGTCAGTTCTCTGCCTCAACAAGAATGGAGTGCTCGAACGGAGAATTTAGCAGAGTTTTGAGATAAGGCAAAAGAGCTTAAGAAATAACGTATCTGAGTCTCCCCTTTTATAGGCGGGGGAGGCAACGGACTGATGGCGACGTTTGTAACCGCCTGGTAGTGGGCCGCCCATGGTCAGGGGAATTGATTGCGAAAGATAATGGAGCAGACACGTGGCCATCATCATGGTCCGCCACATAGGGCCTGTTGCAGGTAGTGGGGCGGCGTCCGTTACTGCTAGTTGTCAGCGAGTAGTGGGATCGTGCAGCACTTGCCGCAGGGAGCGGAGCAGCATCATAGCTGTTGACACAGCCTGTCAGAGAGCAGTGGGATCGTGCAGCACCTGTCGCAGGGGGAGGTGGAGCCGCGTGGGATCCGCTACCGGAAGTGGAACAGGATTATGGCAGTTATTGTTATCTGCCAAGGGACACAGATCTGTTGATCAAGGCTCGGCAGTGGTCGGAGCTCGGCCTTTGTAGGAGTCCGGGAGGAGTCTGCCTGCGGCTGTAGTCGTTGGCGTCAGGGATGAGGTTCGGCTCCCTTAAGGCTCAGCTCTTCCAGCAATTGGTATCGAGAGCGGAGCCCGGACGGAGCTACAACTGCTGTCGATGGTGGAGCCCGACTCCCGTAGGAGTCCAGGCGGAGTCGTACTGATGTCGACGGAGGAGCCCGGCTCCCGTAGGAGTCCGGGCGGAGCCATTCTGCTGTTGATGGAGGAGCCCGGCTCCCGTAGGAGTCCGGGCGGAGCCGTTCTGCTGTTGATGGAGGAGCCCGGCTCCCGTAGGAGTCCGGGCGGAGCCATTTTGCTGTTGATGGAGGAGCCCGGCTCCCGTAGGAGTCCGGGCGGAGCCATTCTGCTGTTGATGGAGGAGCCCGGCTCCCGTAGGAGTCCGGGTGGAGCCGTTCTGCTGTTGATGGAGGAGCCCGGCTCCCGTAGGAGTCCGGGCGGAGCCGTTCTGCTGTTGATGGAGGAGCCCGGCTCCCGTAGGAGTCTGGGCGGAGCCGTTCTGCTGTTGAAGGAGGAGCCCGGCTCCCGTAGGAGTCCGGGCGGAGCCGTTCTGCTGTCGATTTCGGCTGCGGATAATTTATACCCAACACCAGTCCCCCTACTTCCGAGTTTGAATTTCAAGCGAAGGAAGTATGCAGAGAGAGATGTGCGCAGCCGGAATCGTCCCTTCGAATCCTGCGCACTGCCGCCCCTATTTAATGCACGCACGTCAGAGTCTGTTTTTTGGTGAAGGTGATTTGAAAAGTCTTTTCGGAACCCCCGCTGAAACGCGATCCCAAGCGTCGCTTTGCGGGAATTTGTGAGCGGTCAACCCTCGATGGCGGTGAAGGGGATAAGCGCGCCACGCGGCACACCTTAGTTGGCCCAGGAATACCCGCCGCCATAACTGCGCCAGGATCCATCGGCTATTTAAACCCCTCGGCCCCTTCGTAGCTTCATTCTGGCGTTGTTCTTTCATCTGAGAGCCCTGCTTCTCTCGCCCCAGTCCCTGTCTCCTTCCCTTAAACCATGTTATCTACTTGGGAGGCTGTCCTCGAGGGAATTCTTAGGGTTTGGAGGAAAGAGAGAAGGAGAATGGCGGCCGGTGGGAATCTCCGTCGCTCTAAAGGGAGCCCAAGGAAGAATTCCTTCAACAACAGGGGTTTAATAACGGGGGCTGTCGGGGAAGCTATTCTGCCCGCGAATCTCGGGGCAGCAAGGCGGGGTGATACCGGTCAAGAGGGCAGAATAGACGTCACAAGCCATGACGGGATCCTTGACGCCGTCGGGGCCGAGAGACCAGAGGCGGTCGGTGTTGACGGTGGGGCAGTAGAACTTGTTGCGGGGACGGTGGAAGTAACGCATGCCGACCTTGCCGGAGCGTCTCGGGCGGCGGTCGTCGTGGCCTCCTCCGCCTCCGGGGATCAACTCCACCCCTTTCCCGCTAAAGTTGGGACCTTGAGAACAGAATGAGGCGAGATGGGCGAGAGCTGTTACACGCGCTGGAGAATGCGACTGAAAAGGGTAGAGATGGAGTTCGTAGCTCGGAGCGGTCTTCGGTTCGTCCTGCCCGAACCGTGCCCGTGACACTTGCTATGACGTGTATCTTCTTTTTTCCTGACCCACCGGATCCTGTAATGTGTTCTTCTGTTAAATAAAAAAGTGATTTCAGTACCTCGTTTGCATCTTGTGTTGAATAGTTGTCCGCCGAACTCCTTCATTTTCCTTTCCTTCTCTTTGTCTGTGTTACGTCGTTCCAGAATCGTCGGCGACCCTTTCAGCTCATGCGGGGTCGTCATTCGCCGAGCTTCTTTTCAGCTTTTATGTCGTTCGGAGATATCCACTTGTCAGGTTTGCTTGGCTGAAGTCGAGGCTAAGTTCGGCTCCCTTGATAGTCCGAACGGAGAAGTTCTCCGGAGGTTGGAGTAGCTCGGATCTTGTAAAAGTCGGGGCAAAGTTTTTCTGTAATCAAAGTCACAAATAAAGCCGAAATAAAGCCCGGCTTCCGTAGAAGTCCGGGTGGAGTTGTCCTGTAGCTGTCGTTGTCGGTGGAGCCCGGCTCCCGTAGGAGTCCGGGCGAAGCCTTTGTTGTTGCCGATGGCGGGGCCCGGCTCCCGTTGGAGTCCGGCGAAGCCTTCTTAGGGGCGGAACCTGGCTCCCGTAGGAGTCCGGGCGAAGGTTTCTCGGCTCCCGTGGGAGTCCGGGTGAAGTCTTCTTTGCATAGGGACCCGGCTCCCGTAGGTGTCCGGGCGAAGTCTTTTTTTGCGGCGGAACCCGGCTCCCGTAGGAGTCCGGGTGAAGGCTTCTTCGCGGCGGAACCCGGCTCCCGTAGGAGTCCGGGCGAAGCTTTCTTGGCGTAGGGACCCGGCTCCCGTAGGAGTCTGGGTCTTCCACTTTGCTCATGTCAGGACGAGGTTCTCCTCCTGTTTCTGACAGGGCTGTGGGGGCACATAAGGGCGTTGCAAGGCCTCTCCCCCCATCTGGTCTAAAAGAACCGGGCCTTCGACTTTGCTCAAGTTAGGGCGAGGTTCTCCTCCTGTCCCTAACAGGGCTGTGGGGGCACATATGGGCGTTGTAAGGCCTCTCCCCCCATCCGATCTAAAGGAACCGGGCCTTCGACTTTGCTCAAGTTAGGGCGAGGTTCTCCTCCTGTCCCTAACAGGGCTGTGGGGGCACATATGGGCGTTGTAAGGCCTCTCCCCCCATCCGGTCTAAAGGAACCGGGCCTTCGACTTTGCTCAAGTTAGGGCGAGGTTCTCCTCCTGTCCCTAACAGGGCTGTGGGGGCACATATGGGCGTTGTAAGGCCTCTCCCCCCATCCGGTCTAAAGGAACCGGGCCTTCGACTTTGCTCAAGTTAGGACGAGGTTCTCCTCCTGTCCCTAACAGGGCTGTGGGGGCACATATGGGCGTTGTAAGGCCTCTCCCCCCATCCGGTCTAAAGGAACCGGGCCTTCGACTTTTATAAGGTTGCCCTCTCGTTTTTGATACCGTCTGCTTGAATTGTCCTAAGACAAGTGGGCACGCTTTTTTTTTTTTTTTTTTTTTGGTCAGGACGAAATTACTGGTAGTACATCCGCAAGTTTTCTGAGCTCCACGGTCGCGGGAGGTCGGCTCCCCCGAGTTCCCTGAGATAATAAGTTCCAGGTCGGACTACTTCCTTGACCTCATAAGGTCCCTCCCAGTTTGGGGCAAGCTTCCCCTGGTCCTGAGGTTGTGAGACAGCAGCTCGCCGGAGCACTAGATCCCCTGCTTTGAATGCCTTGTTCTTCACTCGGGCGTTGTAATATCGGGCAACTTTCTGTCTGTAGGCTGCCATTCGAACCTGAGCAATCTCCTGCCTTTCTTCCAGTAGGTCGAGGTTGGCTCTGAGACTTTGCGCGTTTTGGGACTCGTCGAATGCCACGACTCGTGCCGACGGGAGTTTAAGCTCGATCGGGATGACGGCTTCCGTACCAAAGGCTAGAGCAAAGGGAGTCTCTCCTGTAGGCAACCTCTGGGTGGTCCGATAAGCCCATAGTACATGATAAAGTTCGTCCGCCCAAGTCCCTTTTGCTCTTTCGAGCCTGGTCTTAATCCCCTGCAAAAGGGTTCTGTTTGTTACCTCGGCTTCGCCGTTCGCCTGGGGATGGGCTACTGATGTGAATTTGTGGGAGATATTTAGATCTTCACAGAATTCAGCAAACCTGGCTCCCGCGAATTGCCGTCCATTATCAGTGATGAGGGTTCTAGGCAGACCGAACCTGCACACGATCGATTTCCAGACGAAATCCTGCACCTTCGCTTCTGTGATTTTGGCTAGTGGCTCGGCCTCGACCCATTTGGTGAAGTAGTCGATCGCTACAAGGAGGAATTTTCTTTGACCAGACGCCATGGGAAAGGGGCCAAGAATATCCATTCCCCATTGCGCAAAAGGCCATGGGGCGCTCAAGGGTGTAAGCTCGGTAGCAGGTTGTCTCTGGACGTTGGCGTACCTCTGACATCGATCACACTTTTTGACATATTCAATTGAATCTTGGTGCATGGTTGGCCAGTAATACCCTTGGCGGAGTAGCTTGTGGGATAGAGACCTGGCACCTAAATGGCTTTCGCAAGCTCCCTCGTGCACTTCCCATAGAGCGTAGTCAGCTTCTAAGGATCGGAGGCATCTCAAGAGAGGCAGGGAGTATGATCTTTTGTATAATTTGCCCTCATAAAGGATGTACCTGGAGGTTTGATTTCGGAGTTTTCGAGCTTCTTTCGCATCCTGGGGGAGAACCCTATCTCTAAGATAGGTTATTAGTGGGTCGACCCAGCTGGGCTCATGGTCGATCTCCATTACGAGTCGCGGTTCTTCCGTACTCGGTTGTTTTAAAACTTCAAAGAGGATGCCCTTTGGCAATTCGGCCGGAACCGATGTCGCCAGTTTGGAGAGAAGATCGGCTCTAATGTTCTCCGACCTCAGAATTTGCCTGATGTCGAAATTGTTAAAGGAAGGGATGAACTCCTTCACCTTTTCGAGATATTTGGCCATACTGTCCTCCCGTGCTTCAAAGCTCCCGCTGACCTGACCCACCACAAGTTGGGAGTCGCTGTGCACCCGGAGTTGACCTATTCCAAGCTCCTTAGCGATCCTCAATCCTGTGATCAGAGCTTCATACTCCGCTCCATTGTTCGTTGCGGGGAATTCGAAACGCAGAGCGTACTCCGCAACGACTCCCTCCGGGCTGGTCAAGATCAGGCCTGCACCCGCGCCTGCCATGTTGGACGATCCGTCCACATGGAGGATCCAACAGTTATCGGACGAACTGGCCTCTTCGTCGGGGGAGTTCGGCTGAGCACTCAGGTCATCAATTTTGTTTTGCTCAGGTTCAGCCTCCTCGGGGATGGTGCATTCTACTACGAAATCCGCCAACACTTGGGCTTTTATTGCCGGTCTAGGCTTGTAGTTGATGTCGAATTCTGTAAGCTCGATGGCCCATTTGCCATTCTTCCGGAGATATCAGCTCGGTGTAAAATCGCCTTGATCGGTTGGTCGGTGAGTAACGTCACCGTGTGCCCCTGAAAGTAAGGTCGGAGTCTCCGAGCTGCAATCAACAAGGCGTAGGTCAGTTTTTCTAATTTAGCATACCTGGTCTCGGCGTCCCTCAACACGCGACTAATGTAGTAGACCGGTCGCTGGACTTTCATTTCCTCCTTAACAAGGACGGCTGCAAGGGCTGTGGGAGAGACTGCCAGGTACAAAAATAATTTCTCTTTGGGCTCGGGCTTTGCCAGCAGTGGGGGTGAGCCAAGATAGCTTTTCAATTCTTCGAATGCCTGTTGGCATTCAGGGGTCCAACAGAAGTTTTTCGGCTGTTTGAGAGTTTGAAAGAAGGGCAGACATCGCTCGGCTGACCTTGCGACAAAGCGATTGAGAGCCGCAACTCTTCCTGTGAGGCACTGAACCTCTTTGATCGATCTCGGGGCAATCATATCTTGGATGGCACGGATTTTCTCCGGATTGGCCTCGATCCCGCGACCTGATACCATGAAGCCCAGGAACTTTCCCGAGGTCACCCCAAAGGCGCATTTGGTTGGGTTCAGCTTCATTCTATACTTTCGAAGAGCGCCAAAGGTTTCTTCGAGGTCGGTGACATGATTCTCGGAAGACCTGCTTTTCACGAGCATATCGTCCACATAAACTTCCATATTTCGGCCGATCTGCTCCTTGAAGATTTTGTTCACCAGTCGTTGATAGGTTGCACCCGCATTTTTGAGGCCGAACGGCATGACCCTGTAGCAGTAAAGGCCGCGATTAGTGATAAAAGTAGTCTTTTCTTCATCTTCCGATGCCATCCTAATCTGGTTATAGCCGGAGAATGCGTCCATGAAAGTGAGAAGCTCATGGCCCGAGGTAGCATCCACCAGTTGGTCGATCCTGGGAAGGGGGTAGCTGTCCTTTGGGCAAGCTTTATTCAGCTTTTTGAAGTCGATACACATCCTCCACTTGCCATTTGCTTTCTTGACCAAGACAACATTGGAGATCCACTCTGGATAATTGACCTCCTTGATGAATCCGGCCTTGAGAAGTTTATCCACTTCCTCGGCTATCGCCTTCTGCCTCTCCGGGGCATGACTCCGGATTTTTTCTTTTGTTGGCCGATGTTTAGGGTCGACCGCCAGATGATGTTCCATGACTTCTGCCTCAATCTCCGGCATATCCGTCGGGACCCATGCAAAAACGTCCGCATTCCTTCGGAGAAAGTCCACGAGACGCGCCCGCACCTCCTCCTCCAGGTTGGAGCCAATCAACACCACATGCTCCGCATTCCCATCATTCAAAGGAATTGGTATTAGGTCCTCAATCGGGCCGCCCCTCTCTTCAGTGAGGTCGTCGCGCGCATCCAACCCGTCGACTGGACAGAGGTCCGCTTGATCGCTTCTTTGCAGGGCAATATTGTAGCAGTGCCTGGCCAGCGCCTGGTCTCCCCGAACTTCTCCAACCCCTTTGTCAGTGGGGAACTTCAACTTCAAATGATAGGTTGAAACAACGGCTCTGAGGGCATTGAGGCCGGGTCGGCCAAGAATAGCATTGTAGGCAGAAGGCGCCTTTACCACCAGGAAATTCACCAGGGCTCTGGACTGCTTTGGATGCTGACCCGCGGTCACAGTTAGAGCTATTGTTCCTTCCGTTGGAACGGCATCACCAGTAAACCCTATCAAGGGGGAGCACATCGGCCTTAGATGACCGCCAAGAGTGGCCATTCTCGAATAGGCGCTGTAGAATAAGATGTCGGCCGAACTTTCGTTGTCGACGAGAATGCGACGGACATCATAATTTGCTATGTTCAAGGAAACTACGACCGCATCGTTATGAGGGAATTGGACTCCCTGGGCGTCTTCTTCAGTGAAGGCTATGGGCTCTTCAACTTTTTGCCGCTTGAGGGGTGCAGCTGATGTGCTGGTTGCCTCCAGCCGGGATTCTCCCGAGATGACGTTGACGGAATCCGGCGAAGGCTGGTCATCCGGCCACTCTTTATCATCAATCATAGCCGGAGGTAGTTGTGCGGAAACATCACGGGAGGGCATCGGATGGGGAAAAGAGGATTGGGTGCCGGAAAAGATGGCCGGAAGCGGGTCCGTTGAGCGCTCCTTTAAGAACAAGGGTGCTGCGAAGACACGCCCCTTCCTCTAGCGTCAATCCTGTTGGTGCAAAAATTTGCCTGCGCCGGAGAAGCTGGAGTTGAGGAAGCCGCGGTCGCCGCCAGGACCTGCAAGGGAAGTCTAAACCGGAGGTGGGGTTGCTCCGGCAAGACCCTCCGACGCTCAAGTCAGTTCTCTGCCTCAACAAGAATGGAGTGCTCGAACGGAGAATTTAGCAGAGTTTTGAGATAAGGCAAAAGAGCTTAAGAAATAACGTATCTGAGTCTCCCCTTTTATAGGCGGGGGAGGCAACGGACTGATGGCGACGTTTGTAACCGCCTGGTAGTGGGCCGCCCATGGTCAGGGGAATTGATTGAAAAAGATAATGGAGCAGACACGTGGCCATCATCATGGTCCGCCACATAGGGCCTGTTGCAGGTAGTGGGGCGGCGTCCGTTACTGCTAGTTGTCAACGAGTAGTGGGATCATGCAGCACTTGCCGCAGGGAGCGGAGCAGCATCATAGCTGTTGACACAGCCTGTCAGAGAGCAGTGGGATCGTGCAGCACCTGTCGCAGGGGGAGGTGGAGCCGCGTGGGATCCGCTACCGGAAGTGGAACAGGATTATGGCAGTTATTGTTATCTGCCAAGGGACACAGATCTGTTGATCAAGGCTCGGCAGTGGTCGGAGCTCGGCCTTTGTAGGAGTCCGGGAGGAGTCTGCCTGCGGCTGTAGTCGTTGGCGTCAGGGATGAGGTTCGGCTCCCTTAAGGCTCAGCTCTTCCAGCAATTGGTATCGAGAGCGGAGCCCGGACGGAGCTACAACTGCTGTCGATGGTGGAGCCCGGCTCCCGTAGGAGTCCAGGCGGAGCCGTACTGATGTCGACGGAGGAGCCCGGCTCCCGTAGGAGTCCGGGCGGAGCCATTCTGCTGTTGATGGAGGAGCCCGGCTCCCGTAGGAGTCCGGGCGGAGCCGTTCTGCTGTTGATGGAGGAGCCCGGCTCCCGTAGGAGTCCGGGCGGAGCCATTCTGCTGTTGATGGAGGAGCCCGGCTCCCGTAGGAGTCCGGGCGGAGCCGTTCTGCTGTTGATGGAGGAGCCCGGCTCCCGTAGGAGTCCGGGTGGAGCCATTCTGCTGTTGATGGAGGAGCCCGGCTCCCGTAGGAGTCCGGGCGGAGCTGTTCTGCTGTTGATGGAGGAGCCCGGCTCCCGTAGGAGTCTGGGCGGAGCCGTTCTGCTGTTGAAGGAGGAGCCCGGCTCCCGTAGGAGTCCGGGCGGAGCCGTTCTGCTGTCGATTTCGGCTGCGGGTAATTTATACCCAACAATAGGGTTTATTGGTCTTTCTTATTTTTTGTTCTTCAGTAGATGGGTTTACCTGATCAATGGTATGCCTACCCCTTTTTTTGTTGTCTCTAGAGGTTTAAGGCAGGGGTGTCCCCTCTCACCTTATCTTTTTATTTTATATTTTGATTTTTTTTAAAATTTCTTCATATTGCTGCTCAGTCGAATCTTCTTCAGGGTTATAAAATTCATGGTACTTCAAAAATCACACATGTATTTTACACTGATGACTGTTTACTTTTAGCTTGAGCTACTTTGCGTAATGCTATATGCCTCTCTGCTATTCTTAATATTTATTGCATGTATTATAGACAGGCTATTAATTATGTAAAATCTCATATTCTTTTTTTTCAGGCATTGGATGTACTACTAGGCAGCACATCTTGCAAGTACTATATTTTTCGAAAAAAAGAGAAAGATGGATTTACCTTGGGGCTTCTTTATTAGGTACAACACTTAGACCCTCTGACTTTCAATTTATATTAAATAAAATATCAAATAAAGTTATGGCTTGGAAATGACAAACGTTATCTCTTACTGGTCGTATGACTTTACTCCACTCGGTGCTTCATGCTACCCCTCTTTTTTTCTGTTCATGTTCCTATATCTGTTCTTCATAAGATTGATAGAGAATTCAAAGCTTTTTTTTAGGGTCATGCATTGGATCAGCATGCGTTTCATCCTATTGCATGAAATCAGGTGTGTACTCCTAAATCATGTGGTGGTCTGTGATTTCAATTGTCAAATCAACATCATTTTCACTAGTTGTATAAATTAGCTGCTTAGGTGATTTTGAATCCGCATTCATTATGGGCTTATGTAGTGAAGAAAAATACAAATATACTAGATCATGGATTAATTAACTTTGATGGAAGTATCAGTACCCACCATCCATAAAAACTGGAATTTCAAATGAGGACCCATGGATATCACCCATTCCCCTTATGGCTTGACCTACTTACATTAATATGGACCTTATGAATGTAAATATGCATGTCTTTGATTTCATTAATACTGACAGAACTTGAAATTTGCAGGGGCTTGCACAATATTTTTTTTTGGATTTGCTTAAGAATATTTGTACTATTCCCTTATCCCTAGGTGTTTGGGAGGATAGGATGGTTTGGGGTTCTTTTAAATTAATACATGTTTTCTTGCAAGATATGAAGTGTTTATCTTTTTCTAATGATGTTCCACATTTACAGGTTAATTGTATTTGGTCCCTTAAAGTGCCCATGCGGATCAAAACTTTTCTCTGGAGATTGGTTTGGAATCAGCCGCCTTGTAAATAATTATTAGCCCACTGCAACATCATACCCTCTACAGATATGATTTGTGAATTTGCACTGATCAAATTGAGGATTGTGCCCATCCTATTGTTCACTACTGTTATGCTCAACTTTATTGGCAACAACTAAGTTTCATGTTCCGAGTGAATTTCTATCCTTCTTCGTTGCTAGCTTTAATTGAATATATTTTGAATAGTCAGATAGCGATGGAACAGAAATCACTCTTGGCATATATAACTTGGTTGCTTTGGTAGGCTCGGAATGAACGGATCTTTAATAGCAACCAGACAATGATTGCTCAATTAATGCGCAAATTGATGGTTTTTGCTAAAGACTTTAGATGCTTATATTCTTTATCTTTTTTCGCCTCATGTCAGTACTGGGATAGCCAAAAGCAAAAGGATTCATCCTTTTGTCAACCTTGTGTAGTGTCTTGTTAGGGTCATGAAAATTAATTTTGATGCATCTATAATCAGAGACAGGGCAGCTGCAGGCTATGTTATTAGAAACCATAATGCTCAACTACTACGCATCAGAGATAAGGTACTTCCTCATGCTAATGTCCTTTTTGCTGAATTGTTAGCTGCCTGGCTTGAGATTCGGGTTACCATTGTTGAATTAAAGGCTACCCATATTTGGGTGGAGGAGACTCTGCCACTACTATCTCTTAGCTTCGAAACCCCTCGTTGCATTTACTTACTCATATTCCCCATGTTAATGATCTTTTACATTGAAAATCAATTGCAAAGTTCTATAAAATATCTCACATTTTTCGAGAAACAAATTAGGTTGTAGATCTTATGGCTAATAGTGCATTACAGAGAGATTTTTCATGAAATTATGAGGATATTCATGATCATCATTGCAAATTTCTTCTCATAGCTAATGCTTATGGAGTTGGATACATTAGATAAATGGTGGCTTTGGGAGGAACACACTAGTCTTTTCTTCCTACCTCATCAGCAATATCAAATCAAGCATAGACAAGAATTAGAACATATATGGAAAAGTTTTGTTTATCATATCTACTTCATCAATGTATATTTCTAGATTTTTGGACAAAGTTGGATGCGGCATATACCTTTTATGTGTATACCTTTTGTGGATAACATAGCTTTGTGTCATATGAAGCTGATGCGGCATCATACTTTCAAAGTCTGTTGGTATAGAATAAAAAATAAAAAAAAAAAAGAATAATATAGTGAGAGAGCAAAAGAGACACAAAGAAAAAATTATACAAAACATTGATAGACAAAGGAAAAAAACTGAGTGGAAAAAAAGAGTCTGGAAATTTCATTGAGAAGAGAGAAAATACTGATGAAAAAAACTGAGAGAAGAGAAAAAATACTATGTCAGGCAAGAATTGAAGGAAAAAAGCAAAAAGAGTTGATTAGTAGCGACTAATTGAGCCAAATAATGAACAAAATAGAGGGGAGTGTAGAGTGGAGAATTCTAACCTTTTTCTCCTTTGCTTTTATGTATATGACCAAAATACATATGACCAACCTCATTACCATACCTTGGTTACATCACATTGCCAACTATATTATAGTCTTCAAGATGCTGCTCAAAGTATTTTTATAACATTCTCAACTGTATGCTACTGCAAACCATTTTGTCTTTTCCAAACTAAGGCCGTCTACTATGTCTTTCATTGCTATCGTCAATAGCTATCAGTTTTTAACTAATATGTATCGCCATTATGATGTTATGCTACTGTTACTTTTACACATGGATGCTACAGTTAACTCATTTTGGGTCTACATTGGTCTAATATTTTTTTTAATGTGCTATTCTTCATTACATAAAGATATAATAGGAGGATGGGGGAAGTACAGAAAAAATGAGAAAGAAAGGAAACAAGCAAAACAAAAAGAAGAAAAAAAGGAAAATGAAGAGGAAAAAGAAAAAAATGAAAAAGAAAAGAAGTAAAAACAAAATTTTTTACTAATCTTTGTTTGTTTTGGTTGCAGGTTTCATTATTAGTTGCTACCTTTTACTATGATGTAAATGTATATTGCAATCCCTCTATTTACCTACTTAAATTTGGTTCTCTGTTATCATATAAATGGTATGCACAAGCTATATGGGATTCATAGTTTTATCAGCATACGTTATACATTTTAGTAGTCTTCAATAGGATATATATCAGCCTTCATCAGTAGACTATTATGTGCCTCTTGCAGTAGAGTGGTGGATTTTTCTGTTTTCTCTTGATCGTCTACTACTGTAGGGGCTCTTTTTTTCATGCTTCTTATGGAATTTTGAAGTTCATAGTGCCAGCATCTTCCACCATCCATCCAAATTACTTCAGCTGCAAGGTAAAGTGTATGCTAAATCCTTTTAACATGAGATTCTATGTTTGTGGGGAAAAATCTTTTGAGAAATTTGGTTGCCGGCTTATTTCCTGTGCATCTACTATTCTGTATAGCAAGTTCAAGTTGGTACACAGGGTGCTCAAATTTAATCAGCTTGAGAGGATGTTTGTGCACAAACTTTTGGTTCCTGTTATATTTCATGTTATATATGTAGCTTTTAAAACAGGCTTTCTTGTTCTATATTCCCAATGTATCAAGATAAGTCCGCTCTTTGTGCTGTGTGCCTCTATCCATTTTACTTACTTTGTATATGGGGTCATGGCATATGCTGTATACTTTATGTTGGTGCAATATAATCCTGCTGTTTCCTACCAAAAAAAAAAAAGCTTGGTCTGGACGGCAGGTGAGTTTCGTGAGGATGGATGAAGATCACAAAGGCATCAGTTGATTCTTATAGTGTCCCCAATGCATAGATTACCATAACAGGCGTGTGGTATTCCTATCATTTTTTTCATAAATTTAAAAGAAAAAAAGTAATGGGTGTGCATCCTATTATTGATTATAAGAGAGAAGAAAGAGCTAGACTTACAAATAAAAATTATGTGATTGAAACTACGTCCTATATATATACTGTACTGTTGGATTGATTTAGAAATGTTGCTGCCAATCTCGAAATGATAATGCGAGCAACTTCCATGAACCTGCAAGCCAATAGAGAAGGTCAGATGGTTTGTTGGATTGGCTTTGGTTGGACTCTTCATTGTTTAATCAAAGAGAATTTCTAATATAAGGCAAGGAAGAAAATGAATGGGGGAACAAAATACCGTTCAGCTAGGGTTTCTTTGGTTACCTTTCATTGAGGATCCTTGGTCCATTAATAATCAAGATCTCGAATCTTCTGTGGACTATACTTAACAAACTTAGGATCTACTATAACAGCCCATTGACGTGGTGTAACAGTCTAAGAACATACCATGACCATCTAACATTTGATGGAATTGGTAGGACCTTATGCTTATTTGAGCGAAAGGATCGAGCTGCCTTTGCCACAAGGTCTTACTCAGCTCGGATTGGTTACTGAGCCGACTAGTTGCTAAGTTGAGATGAGAGACTTCAGTTCTAAAAGTTAGCTGCTTCTGGTTTGCTCATCCCAATTTTTAGGTTGGCTAGGGCCTAGATCAAAATGCCCTAAAGAATCTTCAAATGTATCCAGATCGCTGTATAGATCATGAGTTGGAGAAATTTGATCGTGCCACATCAAGAGGTTTATTTTCCATTATAACAAGAAATATTTGAATCTTGCACATGATTTCATCATCGATGATATCTGAAAGGATACTAATATAGTCAAAGATAGACAGATAAGTAAATATGTGAGAAACAAATAGATAGATAGATAGGTAGATAGATGGATAGAAAATGTAAAGCATCTCCGTGAGAGTGGTACCCATGACTTCCAAGAAACGGAGGGCACCACCTGACATACATAGTTTCATAAGAAATTCTGCAGGCAATATTCTTATAAAAGAGGAGATTCTACGGACTGGGTTATTTTGGGCGCTCGACTTGCCAAACTTTAAACTTCTTGTTTTTGTTTAGCCGAAGTATCTTATCAAGGGCCTGTGATGTTATTGATATATTTAGGGGAGAGCTGAAAAGGTTTTAGCAAGATGTAAAAGCATTTTTTTCTTGACAGTTTGGAAATTTGATCCGAAATTCGTGAAACTTCTCCTCTATCTACCCTTTGGAAATTAGGAAAGGTTTCCACTTTATCTATACTAGTTAGACAGGAGGAAAACTGTGACCAAATCACATCTCTAAAATGTGGATATGACGTTTGCTCAGATGCCTAGCACGAATTTCATAACATCACAGAAGATTAAACTCCAAAATAGGTATCAAACTAACTCTTGAAGTAGATAAGATTAAAATAAATTTTGAGAAACGAAAGATAAAAGATAATTGAGTATTAAAGGCTAGCTAAAGTATGTAACTACCAAAAACCCTCCCCGCTGCTCAGATCCAATGCACGTAGTTGCGGAAAATGTTGACCTCTCGGAATCTAATAAACTTGCCGTCACCAATCGCCAAAGTCCATTAGTTTCAAAATTTACCAAAGTTATGCAGAATACACCATGCAAAGAATTCAAGAGCAACCATGAGATAGCATGTCCTCAAGAGAAATAAGCTTTCATTAATGTGAAGAAATTGAGTACTTTAAGGGGTATTTATGGGCTCTAGAGCCTTTTACATTGATAGGAACAAGTGGGCGCTTTCAGAGCTTAACTAAAACTCAAAAAAATAAAGTCCTAAAACTACTAAAATAAGTAATCTTGCCTTAACGACAATCCTAAAGGAAAAATCATTTTGCTAAAGGGAATCCGCCGTAAGACCAATTTGGATTCAATTAGTTTGCTATCAATTTGGTGCTAACACGGACTCGATCGTTGTTGTCCGATACCTTAGCTTCATAGTTTTGGTTGGAGTTGAATGTTTTATCTCAGGATATTAATGATCTTATCATTAAACATCTTCAAACAGTGCATGGTGTAGTTGGCTTCAAAGGACTCGTTTGGTTCGTAAAAAAAATTTTACCTCATTAAGATGTTTTTTTTAAAAAGTTGAAGCTTAGGTTTACATATTTAGATAACTATAGAAAAGTGGCATAAGAAATATACTCGTCAAAGTGACTTATATTTGAGTGAGCATTTATGTTCGTGAAAAAGTTATGTAAAATACTTGTTACATTTTTAATAAAGAGATTACAAAGAAAAAAAATCAAATACATAATTCTTAGAATTAGATATATAGAATACTAAGATCTTAAGGTTTTGAAGATTCAACAAAAAGATCAGAATATCCTTTTAATATCTGTTTTTAAAAATTTTTAACTTAAAATTATCTCAATTTGTATTTGGATTTTATCTAAATATTAAAATTATCACAATTCATAATGTATTTTTAATTAATATCTATATTTAAATATTTTAAATCTAAAAATATTTTTTAAATACTTAAAAATAGCTATTCAAATTATTTACTGGATTGAGTTTTTATAAATAGTTGGACTTCTTTGTATTGTAATAATTTTAAATAGTTATTAATGTATTTTTTATATTAAGATTGCCATAATTTTTTTATATTGTGGTAATTTTTAATAGAATATTTTTAATAGTTTAAGATTAATCCTTAAAAATTGCTATTAAGAAGATCACGATGACTTAAAGATGTTTAAAAAAAAAAAAAGAATACCACAATTCTTGTCCTACGGAAAAGTGGCTTTTCCATATCCTACATAAAATTTTTCTTTCCAATGGAAAATTTATTTTCATAGGAAAAATACTTTTCCATCTCTTCTTTAAAAACTCCACCCAAACATAAGATATTTTTTATTTTTCCGTTAACCACAATTTCACCCCTCTTCTCATGACAAACCAAAGTCTATAGATATTTCCGGTTCTAAATTTCTGTCGCTGGATCTTTGTAATGCATCCTGCTTCGAACGGCAAGTGTCCTCATAACTGATTGTTGTCAAATCAAAAATTTTGCCAGAATTCCTTCATGAATGATTTCAACCTACAAAAGATGGTCCTGAGTTTGATTTAAACTTTTAAGTTTGATTTACAATTCGCGTATAAGATCTCACATTTTGGCAAGACGGTCCACTTCTTGAAATCCAAAACAAGCCAGTAACATCAATCTATTGATGTGAACATGTTGAGAACCTAGGACAAGACAAAGAAATTACAAATATTATTTGCAACTCGACCATGAGCACAGGTAGCAGATGAATCATCCACGGAGTGCCATTATGTCATAAAATCAAAAGTTCAATCTTTGATAGCCTGAATCTCTTAAAAGTGAAAAAACGAGGTAATCCTGCACGTCCATCGCTTAAAGTAGCATGTTTAAACCGGACACACGAAACACTCAAACTCTTCAATTCTCGTTACTTCAGAACCTATAGAACTGAATTTAATGCACCCCTCATGAGGAAGACTAAACTTTTTAACAGCCCAAGTCCTGAGATCACACAACCATATAGCGGTACTTCACATGTACTAATTATTGTGTGACGAGAGCTTCGCAGCAATTGCAAGACGCAGAATTCCTGCACGGTCAAATTCCCATCATGAATGGAGTAAAGCACAGACGAGGGATCAGTCTTAGGCCAAACACCAAGATCCGTCTCCAGATATAGCAAATTATAAATTGAAAGAAAATTCAACATAATGAACACAACAATTCCTTCTTACACTTGCCACTCCCAAAGATACCCAAAACAGTATTCAGCAAAAAGAATGATGGGGGCACTTCGTTTATTCCCAATCACTGGGTGTACTTCCACACATGATTAATGGAAGAAACACCAAGTATTCCATTTTTCTTTCTATTAAAAAAGAATGACTAAATTTAACAACGCAATATACAGATTCAGAGACCTCCATTCTATCACCACTATTAAGAAAAAGTAAACAAAAAGGAATAACGGCATCACCAATATGTAAAAGAATTCCTTCTTTTCCCTGTTACAGAAGCTTGCTAGTGCGCCGCTTTGCCGGGCCGCCAGGGAAAAGCTTCATTATCCAACCCAACACCCTCTCAACCACCTGGAAGAGAAAAAACAACATCCCAATGGTTAGCAGCATGCAACAACTGATCGGTAGATTTTTAGGATAACATTACCAAGTGACAGAAAAGCTCAGTGTTTTGCAGATAAAGCATTGCCAATTTACAAGTCGTAAAACAAAGGGCAGCTGGTTGTGCAACCCAGCTAATAGTAACTGGACCAGCTTTCCTGTAGATGTCTTCTCAAACAAGACAATTCTTAAGAAGCACGTAATGAGAATATCAACACCTGCACTAAAATAGATACGCATGCTAACCATGATATCATCTAATGACTATCATACCTCATCCCCTTCATCGGCATACTCTGTTGCATGCATAACCTGGGAATCTGCAGGTCTTGTCAAAACATTCTCGTTGGCCATTCGTTGAGCAGTCATGAGCTCTAACCTCTGCGTCTGTGCCTCCAGCTTTTGTGATAGATCCTTGTTCGTGTCCTTCAACAATCGACATTAAAATGTATTAGTTGCAGCTTCAGACTCATGCTAAGGACCTTCAGATTGACAAATACTAATGAAATGATCCTAATAGATTAATTAGCATGGACATACCATATGAGATTATATAATAACAGAATGAAATTTAAACATTAGACCTATTTATCCTATCTCAATATGGTATTTAGTTGGAAAGAAACATAACAGTGCAATGTATTTGAAGTACCAGCAACAACTATCACTGTCAGTATATTACCTTAAGCTTGGAACAATTAGATGATTCTATTTTCAGAGCTCGCACCAGCTCTTCTTTCTCCAGTGCTAGCTGCAAGTATCCAATGTGCAGTAAATTTGACTAAATAAAGGATTTTGGCAGTGAATGGAACAAGGGGGTTTGAACATTATTTTGGGAACAATTGCACACTTGGCAATTATATCAAATATACACATACCTCAGATATCAATGAATTGATATTGTCAACCATTCTAAGCTGATCTACTGGAATATCACCAGATCCATCTAGAAGATTTAATCCTCCATCTTCAGGAACAGACATGAATGGTCTGATACCTTGAAGAGCATTTAGGCTACTGCTGAGCATTGTCTCTGAAACACTAGTCTCCCTCTCAACCAAATTCACATGTTCAACACCTGGAAGTGAAATTTCATGGTTAATGATGGAATTTATTTAGCAACAGAAGATGTATAAATGATAGTGAGGAGCCCATAATGATTTATGCAATTTAAGTCAATTTAGGACTGAAAAAGAGGGCATCAACCAGGAAGCTTGTTGACATACAGTCCCTGTGCAGTAGTGCCTAGAATGGATGCAGTTGCTGGAATACTTAAAAAAAGGTGATTCTGTCTCATGAACTGGAAAACATAGATTGAAATCACTTATCAACCTTTTTTTGTTAATTTTATCTTTTAGACACAAAGTTTTCACATGATAAGTATTCTTGGTTTTATGGTCACAACAATCTCTAGATTATTGAAAACTTTCTAAGCAACAAACAAAATATTCTTACACGAATGGTCGTTCAGACTTGAACTGAATAACTGAGTTATTTATACTGTTCACAAAATAATAAACTCCACAGATTAATCATGAACAGTTCATGACTACTCATGGATCTATGTTAATGGTGATCCCTACAATGTGGTGTTGTAGTGTGGTTGTTCTTGCGGCTGGACAGTTATTTCTTTCATGTTTCTTTCTGCATGGTTCATAAATCAAAATGTGAATAATCTTCACTATTCACATTTTACTTATGAAAAGGTGATTTCCCGTCACGTTTTCAAGCAGCTTACATTTTTTCTAATCTTAATTTTCTACATTGAGAGCATTGAGTGAAAAGGAGGAAAAATGGAGCTTTGAAATGCTCAAGAAAAGTAATGAACAGCCATATTTTATAATTCCAAGAAACCTCACTTCTATATCAACAAGGATTGACCAACATCCCTTTTTCCCTTCTTTCCCCAACTAAGGACAAGCAGGCACTGCTCTAAACCCACTGACCCAGCCGAGCCCATTGTCGTGGCTAGATCACAGGTCACCAGTCTAACTGCGAGTCGACCACAGGCCCAAATGGGTCACCATCTCATTTAATTCTCCTCCTCCCACTATCAATTCCCATGGGTCTAGACACCAGAATTTAGGTTGCTTTGGAGCATGGAGTTCTTGAGCCAACAAGATAAAAGGAAAAATCAACAAGAGGACGAGGAGGGGAGAAGCAAGAACTACCAGCCCTCTCAAATCTGGCGATGGCATGCATCATTTTCCACAGATCTATTTCGCTCCCAAACTAGGCAAAAGCAGGCATCCTCCTCTTAAGATTCAACAGCAATGAATTTCCTCCTCAATGGGTCCCGCAAGGAAGAGGATCTTCTACCATAGATCCAGTCAAAATGGGCTGATCAAGAGATGACAGCCTCCATAGTCATGGATCCAGTGATGGCAAACTGCTTTGCCACAAATCCAGTGACCACAGATTTCTCCCATTATGAATCCACCAACCACAGACTTGTCTTCCATAGATTCAATGAAGACAAATCTCTCTACCATAGACCCAGCAATGACCGACGCTTGCCATAGATCCGATGATGGTCGACATTCCTTCCTCCTTTCCCTTATATCTGGCAACAAACAGGCTTATCCTCTGCCTTGGTTAAGATCAAGCATTAAAGGAGGAAAGATCTCTTCTGTCCTCCGCAGGGACAGGGACTGGACAGGTGAAGACCAGCTCAGCCCATCCTAGGTCAAATGGTCAACCACATGACCCACCGGGATGAACAGTTTTTCAGAAAATCCAGGTTTTAGAGTGATCTGATGCAGTAGAGTTCTTGGGTGATGGTTCAGGTGTTGACCTGATCAAGCTGTCCAGATTGTAAAGATTGAAAGATGAAAGGTCAAAAGAAAAGATAAAGCAAATGAACCAGAAAGAAGCGGGCACAGGGGTGTATGGCTGAAATCCTCCATAATTCTACATGATAATTTAGAACTCTTTGAAGTTAATCATTCTTGGAAAAAGCAAGGACCCTAGCTCTTTAGGAAAACAGAAAGAATAGGGCTTTAAGGCCAACTGAACCACTACTTCAGTGTGCAGAAAATTCTACCGGAGCAACGCTTTGACATGCCCACAGACAGAAGAAGATGTAGAAATTAGAACAATGTTTTCAGCTACTCAGATAGAGAGGGACTTGGTGTAGGAGGGGGGGGGCTGTGGCAACCAGGCCTGTTCAGCCATACGTGACCACAAGAACCAGTCACCCTTTCTTGCATGGAGTGCCACTTATGGGTTGTTACAACTTATAAAGCAGTTTGAATACATAGGACGAAATCCATTAAACAACTTAAATAGCCATCCATGAAGACATGCAACAGCAAATAAATCTAGAATAATTAATTTTTTCAACCAAACAGAATTTTCTAGAAGATTAAAATTCCATCGTCTTATAGACGATTGAGACCTTTAAATGATCAAACCAAACTCAGGATAAGAGGACAAACAACTATTCAACAACCTTCACCTTTTAATAATTTCATGGTACAAACATAATAAATTAAATAAAGATCCTGGAACTTGTTAATCATTTGGTTGATAGCAAAATGAACCAAACTACACTTCTTAATATCTAGATCTGTTCTTGCGAAATCACTAATCATCAGGTATTCATGGAATCAAAGAAGTTTATCATGGGATGTCTGGTACTGCTAAACAAGTATGGCATAAATAATGCCAATCTAACTTCTGGATGTTACTATAAGAATTTCTGTTAAGTGCAAGATTCAGTAATAAGTTTAATAACAGAGATAAGCATGTGTAAGATTCATGACCAAGATTAGCATGTGTCAGTTTCATACCTAAATCCTCTGTAGAAGTAGATGCATCTCTTCCAATAGGGGAAGTTTTTCTTGTATCTTTGACTTTTCCATGTGATGATGCTTTCCATAGCTTAGACTGCAAAAGTTTCTTCTCTGTGCAATACAAATATAATCAAAAAGCAAAGGCAAGCTTATTCATGACATGTAATGTGCTCGTCTATGAGATTGAATGCACAAATGCAATGCATAGAAGAACATATCTCCAAACATAAAGCACTAAGTTAAAAAAAACAAAGAAAAAAAATTCTGTAAACAGAATAAGGCATGGAAGGAAACAATTTATGAGCAACAATTGTGATAATAGCATTTTTTCCCCTTAAGTAGAGGGTGACAAATGAACAACTAATTAGATTAAAAAATTGTTATTTCTACAATAAACTCTATCAAAAATCACAAGAATCTGGAACTGCCCTATTTTATAGGTCATGATAACATCTAATTGAAAATACCAAGCTACAGGCTAGGAAAATTATACCTTCTTGCAAAGCATCAATTGTAGACTGAAAATCCTGGCGCTCTTTCTCTAAAATGGATACCTTACGTCTGTATGATTCAGAAAGAAGAAATATTGGTTAATGATTTATAGCCATGGAACATAACCACAACTGATAAACTTTATCCCAACTGTTTGGGATGAACTTTTTGGATCCAGCTGTGATACATTCCTATGGTCCATCAAAGTCTGGCCAGCATAAAGTGATGGTTATATACTACAAGTCCAGGAAAATTTAATTTTTTTCATGGCTCATGGTAACCAGCAAATTCTCATTAACCTCACTCAATAAGTTTGTTTATTCAAGAGAATGGCTATGATAAGCTAAGCTAGGAAATGTTTCAAATTTTAAAAAAGTAATATATAGAAGAGCTTAAAGTTTTAAACAATAATTGAGCTTGATATAGGTATAAATCCAACATACTTAATTTTAACTACTGCAAAGATTACACTTGTTTTATTTGACAACAGAAAACAGCAACATAAGATTTAACTATGAACACTTATACTTGCTTCGATCTCCATCTTAAAACAACTCACTGCACATCAAAGCAACATATCCAGTTCCTTTCCAATTCAGCATCCAGCACTGAGAAATTTAACATAGAGACAATACAGAAAAAATGTCAAACTTACTTGTATGAAGTGATTTCAGAATTCAAATTCTCTGATTGCTTTTCCAGCTTTAGCTCATTTGACCTCAATCTGAGTGCCTATAAAATGTACACAAATGTTTAAGAAAATGAATAAGATCATCAACCAAAGCATGCAATCTTTCATTAGACAGTTGATACTGAAAACATCTCTTCTATCGGACTGGTCCATGCCAAAAAAATGAAATTCACCAGGATGATACCCTTGACAATATGTTATCATAATAAATCAAAAAATATTATCAGCATTTATCAAGGACAGAGCATGCTGGTAAATTCTCATTCACCAGCCTATTCTCTCATCCACTTGGGATGATCCAAAAAAATAGGCTTGGATTGGCTAATGAAGAACCCCGATTTTAACACCCAGATTACAATGTGGACAAAAAGGGTTTTGGATTTAGCTTATGATTCTAAAGATAGCATTAAGTTTTGAGATTGCTTGAATATCTTTCAGTAGATAATGAAATTCTAGTAAACATGAATAATAAGTAGGCAAGAACAGAAATTTTCAAAAAATAACATAAGAGGATTGTAAATCTATAACAAGGCAGAGTTTGAAATGCAAGTGGACGATGAGTAGATGGAAGGTTTCTGAATGACTAAACTAAAAAATTAAGACATGGAATTGATAATGGCATAACAACCATCAACTAGGTTGAATGAGCTATCACATTTAAAAATTGTTATCATCACCAAGAAAGGGAGAGCACTTGCATTTATTAAAACTTCTGAGTAAATAGTTGCAATGTTAGCAATGACCTTAGATAAGGCTCTACCATAGCCAGTTGTCACTAATACAAAATTCTACAGTATTACAAATAATGATGGAAAGTTGTTTGATGTGATCTCACTTTAAGAAAAGAAAAACCAAAAGATATCTGTGTATATGTTACAATCATCCATATTCAAGCAGCACGTATAAACCATCAATCACCTCTTATGATACAAGACTCACATGAATCCAGGATTGGTCCTTGCCACATCCAACTTTACAATAAAAAGGGAATATATTCTTCAACATGCACACGCATCAACTTGATCCAGAGCTTTAGTCAGACTATCCTGAAATTTTCTTCCATCGACTCATTCTCGAAGAATTAATTTTCCTGTATTTCCTAAAGCCTATCATGGATGGAGATGTCACTTCACCTGCATATTATAACCACACATCCTAAACTCCCAAGTGAAAATTTCATGCAATGTGGAGGGTTGTATACATTTGATTGAAATTGATGTTTAGACATTCAAGGTTAAGCTTCCTATATCCCTACTATTATAATGGGAAAACCTAAGGATAGGACTTCACCCTCCTTTTGAATTCAGCATTGCAATATTTACCAAACATCCATGCAACTCTCACATGGTAGCTCCAGGCATATGACAACATCAGACATTTTGACATTTTTCCCTTCACAGACACGTGCATTGGACATGCCAAACAGGAGTATCTTAGAATCTACGGTTCAAATTACAGGAAATATGAACAGAAAAGTATGTTAAAAGAATACCAACCAAATGGCATTTAGAACAAATCTTTTTGACCAAACTAACAAAATGGGATCAAAAGGATGCTAACCAACTATCGTCAGCACAAAAGAGCTTAAGGTTTATCAATCAGCTTGAAAGATCTGTCACCTTCAAAGCTTGGGGTCATCACAACTTTAAAGAAAGCAATGGATACAAATTTTCTAAGGCACTATTCGGCATCACTTTCATTTTTTCTATTTTCAGAAATAGAAAAATAGTAACTCTATTTATATTTTTTCTAATTTTTAAAAATAAAAACATACTTAGAATAGATAATTATTTTTAAAAATATAAACATGGCAATGGTAGCAAAGGTGATGCTAGTAGTGATCAAGGCAGTGGAGGTGCTAGTGGCATTGGTGGTGGAGGCAACTATATGGCAAAGGTGGCAATGATGGCAGTGATGGTAAGGGCATCGATGATATGGTGGATGTGACAATAATGGCGATAGTGGCATGGTGGACATAGTGCAATGGGTGGTGGTGGCGGCGAGAGTGCTAGCTAGATGGTGGAGGTGGTGATGATGGTAGTAGTGATGAGGCAGTAGTGATAATGGTGGAGGGAGATACTGGTTATATGGTGCAGGTAGCAACATTGGCGGTGGTAGCATAGTGAAAGCGACAATGGTGGTGGTGGTGGCAGAAGCGGTGGCAAAAGAAACAACTACAATGGTAGTAGTGTTGGTGGTGGCAATAAAAAAAATGAGTTGCTTATTTTTTAGAATATTAAAAGCAAGGATTTCTTACTTTTATTTTTTCTGGAAATAATAAAAATGATTTTTGAAAAATAGAGATGAGAACAATAGCTACAAATGTGTTCTTCCATCTTGGTTTCTTTGATTTTATTTCTAAAAACAGAAAAACAAGAAATAAAACGATGCCAAATGGATCCTAAAGTTTAAATTGTATTTTTACTACACAGGTACTAGGTTCTAAAGGCTATTTGTTAAGGGTATCTTTCTTGATAAACTAGAAGGAAGCAATAACTTATAAGTGCCCATAAAGGAAAAAGAAAGCAATAGTTGCTGGCCATTCACTTGCCAAGCGTCAAAGGAGCCAATGGATTCGCGGATGCAAACTACAATAAGCAAAAATTTTAATGCCCGAAAACTACAGCAGATTCAAAGGTTTTCGATAAATTTTTTCATAAATTTTTCATATGGGATGGTATCACGTTTCCATATTTGTAATAGAAAAATTCTAGTATGTTTTCTTACTGTCCAGGCCTATTTTAAGTATAATTCTGTATCGGGTTCAATGCCCAAGATGGGTTAGAGTATCATGTCTTATAAATATGCATGTATGCATTGTAACGAACAGCCATTGAGATATTAATAAAATTCTTTTCGAAAGAATCTTTTTTCACCAAGTGAAGAATTCTTCAATCATATTTTCTTCTATTTGCATGTTGATCTTCGAAGCATAGTCTCATCGATCAAATCACCCTTTCTTCCTTTCCCTACTGCGACAGCTAGATGCCAACAATGAAAAACAGAAATCTATTATTCTTTATGCTGAATGGAAAAACTTTCAGCAACATCCTGTGAGTCCTTCCAATTATTGATTGAGTGTGGTCTCCACAAGGTTTATGCAGCATAGTCTTCTTCTAAGATGTCTCAAATTGATAAAATAAGCTCCATGTAGAAAGTCATTGACAAAGAACCAGCATAAATATAGAAAAAGAAAAAGAAAAAAAATGACTACCTTCTCTTCTAAGCTAATGACTTCAGACGCAAGTATTTTTGCTCTCTCATCTGCAGCATTGCATTCTAGCTGTGCATTTCCATATTCCATTTTGACAGACTCAAGTGCCAGCTGCCATACATAATAAGATACTGAGCAGATAACAATTTGCTTGAATAGGATAATGAATGATAGAAACATAAGAAAATCATACATACACCTTATACAAAGTGAGAATATGAACAAGAAGCAAGCCAGACAATTTTTTACATGAAGCGTGGGTTCACATAAGACAAGGACCTTAAAATTCGAAAGATGATTAATCATCACTGAAAATCATTCTGTCACATACTGAAATTCTTCATTTTTAAATAGGAAAAAAAACATGCATACATCTGCCACTCACCTAGCAGGAAATAGAAAAATAAATGCACATAATGCAACATTGTCATGGCATAATCTATTGGGGTGCTCCTTTATTGACATGGCAGAGAACCCAAAAAAAAAAAAAAACCAAACAAAACAAAAGACATGGGATTAACATGAAGTTCAACTAATTAAAAATGATCCAACTCAGATGCATGAGTTGGAATTAACTGCAGACAATTTCTGTTAACATAGCACAGGGTAGGGGTGGCAAAAACTGGCCTGACCTAACCAAACCCTACATAGCTTTAAACCAATGTGGGTCTTGATGGTAGAGTTCTCATGGGTCAGGCTGGATCCACCCAAGTCAGATTAACTTGGATCCTTTATAATTATTTGTTATTTGCTGTTTCATTTTCAGTGGAAATAAAATTAGTAACATATATCAAATTTTAACAAAATTAAGTCAAATCATGTCTTCTTTTTCCTTTTCTGTTTTGTTGGGAATTTTAGCATGACCTGGATAAGACAGGTCAAGCTGAGATGGGTCAGGCCAGGTTAATATGGGTAAAGTCAAGCTAAAACAAGTCAGAGTAAGGTTGGATTGGCATGATTGGTGTTGTAGCAAAGTAAGGGTCGGTCAGGTCAAATCAGGCCCCTGGATTGACCTGTGGTCAGGTATAGGTTAAGAAAGACAGGTCAAATATGGATTGAGCTTGCAAACAATATTATTCTAACTTGACCAGCTCAAGACCAAACCAACCCATCCCTTGCCAAGTGCCAACCCTATGCATTATCTCAAGTTGTTAGATGCTGAAATGCAAAAGATACCATAAATATGTACATACGTATAAACATGCATGAACATGCAAAATATATAGTAAATACATATACGTGCATGCACACATACCCACTCCATGAAGCGAACCTCCACCCTCTCTCCCATATGTACATATATATAACATATATTTCACACCTATTATGGTAACATGCAATGCCAACAAAGGGAGGCCATGGAGGACTAACCAATTGAGCCTTGATTTCTTCCTGCAGCTTTCCCATTTCAGATTTTAGCTGGCTGATAACCTTTCCCTGAAATCCAAAATCAAAGCTTAATTTTAAACATGAAATAAATGCAGCAAATATAGAGGAATAAATGCAGCAGGCTCGATTTATTAGTTTCTACAAACCTAAAGATGGACTGCAACAGAAATAAAAGTAGAATCTTCGGATGAATAAAGTGAAAACTCTTTAATTTTTTTTTAAAAAAAAACATATCCCAATATTAGTTTCTACATACCTAAAGATGGACTGCAACAGAAATAAATGCGGAATCTTAGGATGAATATAGTGAAAACTCTTTTATTTTTTTAAAAAACATATCCCAATATCCAACGGTCCAGTGATTTTTTTTTTTTTGTTTGTCTTCATACATAAATATCATGAAAGAAGGGTAGTTCAGTATAGCCTTGTGCAGTACAAAGACTTGTCTATCACAGTGGACATTCCTTTGCATGAATGACAACAGTAGTTATTCCAGATAAGAGGAACTTAAAATCCCCACGTGAAGCTGCACATAACTAGTCCAACCAGAAAAGCAAGACCTTGTCTCCATTCCATATATAATTGATGTTCTAATGATGTTAATATATTTAGGTAGTTATTAGTCTCTTATATTCCCACTCAATAGAACCAGGCTGCTAGATGGATTTGTAGTCACTTGAGAAAAGCAAATGGGAGTATATTAGCTTTTGTAATGTCTATCAATGAGCACATCATGTAGCAAATATGTACATTCCACATCAACCTGAAAGAAAGTGGCATGTCATTTAAGAGTCAAACAGTACTAACTACACCTAAAGGCTTGAGGTTTGCCATATCGGTCAATACCGTACTATACTGATACCGAACCAATATGCAATCTCATATTGTACTGACACACGGTTATGCCTTACCGTCTTGCATCATATCATATAATGATACTGTAATAAGATAGTACTAGTATGGGATCCAGTATCGAGATGACGAACCTTGCCTAAGGCAACATGTAACAAGTACTAAATGAGATCCAGTAGGAAAATCAGAACTGCTAGCAAAAAATGTGACTCAATCAAATCTTCAGCTTTTTAAATACATGGCTGCAGCTTCAGACCAACTCATAATTAGATAACGCACCTGTTGGTTATAGCTCTCAGTCAGAGATGAATTCTCAGCAGCCAAAGACTCTGCTAGTGCTCGTGATGTGTCAAGAGCTCGTTGCAGAGAAAACTTTTCTTGTGTCAAATCTTCAATGTGCTGCAAAAGATGAGCACTATGTACAGAAATGAAAAAATATCCTAACAAGTCACAATAAGTGAAGATTATGACAATCACATGGTGGTAATAGTTCACAATAATTAAGTACACAGATAAGTGAAAACTCAAAGGAAGACTTTTGTTTTTGGAATTAATATAAGTAGGTTTCAGGAAAAGTTTTCTCATTTTAAATTAATTGGATTTCTACTTTGAGTAAGTTCAAACCTTTCACATCCATAAATTTAAACTACAACTACACTTTTGGTGGGTCAAAAAGGTCCAGTCATATACTGTTGTTAATGGTCATGTTTAACAGCTGTTCTAATGTCTTTTATTTGTAAATATGCAGTGTTTAACAAATGAACAAGAATTCCAGAGGAAAATACATAAATTCACTTTGTTCTGCAAGGGAAACTAAACCAGTTAACTGACTGCTTTTTCCTTCATTCTGTGTTCATGTACAAGCCTCTAAATAGCAATAAAACCCCAATATAAAGGCATACAAAGGAGAAAATTAAAAGATATAAAAATAATCACCTGCTCCAATGCTGCAAAATCTTCATCTTTCTTCACAGTTGGGATATTGTGGTCCCTCTGCATATCATAATCCTCAGCTCCCTGATTCAAAAGTTGCATATCACTTATAGAAACAGAAGTCAGGGATAGCTTCTTCTCAATATTAACACCTGAAGTTCCTGGGTTATAGGATTTCTCCACAGTGCTATGCTCCGAAGACAGCAGCTGCTGAGGAGATGATAAGAGAGTCTCTTCACTGTCAAATTTTGAACTATTAAAAGATGCAGGTCGATTAGCTTCCTCAGGGCAGCCATATGGCATATGAGACAGAGAAGATACTCTAGGCACACCAAGGGAGTCAAGAAAAGATGGGCGAGATCGACCAACAATAGGTCCATAACCCGATGAAGGAAATGGATTTTGGTTAGAGGAGCTTCTAAAAGCTGAAGTAGAATCTCCAGATGATGGTTCTGATGCATGCCAAGGTGCACTGCCAACAACACTGAGGTGACGACTAATGGCATCAGAAATCTTCTCTCCTCTATTAATACCCAACACGCTATCACGATGCATACTGCCACCATGAAAAGGTTGCTCCACTCCAAGAGTTGAGTCTGTTTATTTGGTGGTGGCACAAAGCAGCAACCCCACATCAGAAGTTAATTCAAGAAAGGAAAACCATCATTAACTGGCTAGTTGGAAAACATGAAACTACATGTACCTTTATGTATTCCAGATGTATCAGCTGATGTGCTGGGAAACCCCAACCGGTTCAGTGCAGAAATACTTTCTGACGTGTCAGGATGAGTGCTCGTATGATAAGCATCAGATGCATCTGGATCATGCATATAAGTTCCCGAAGAATTTCTGTTTCCACCTGATTGAGCTTTATCTGAATAATGAAAATTTGAATGGTTCATGTTGCCATCAATATTTGGCTTTGTATAAACTGAATCTGAATTAATAAGCTGATCTGCTGTAATAATATCAGTTGGTTCAGATTTGGTATGGGTAAGCTCATTGTTATCTCTGAAGTGGTCATAGTAACCATTAGCCAGCTGAGAGAAGCCTAAGCTTCCATATAATTTAGAAGCCTCATCACTCACAGGTTCTTGTTCTGAACCACTATGTGATGTATGATCGCCACTAAGCCAGGTAGAAGAGGCTGCCAATGTCCCATATGAGGAACCCACACCAGTGATTTGGGAAGAATTAACTGTCTTACTTTCATGAGCTGTGGCTGATCCAGAAGGATTGGTAACAACAATATCATCCCTACCAGATGTAGCTCCATCTCTCACATGCTCACTATTTGGAGGGTGTTTACCATATTGATCAACATCAGCTGACTGCAACTGGCCAGTAGATGCAGCCTTCTTAGCAGCCTTTTGCCTACGAAACTCGTCAAGCTGATCAAGGAAAAACAATAATCTCAGCTATCACTGTTCTTCTTTATTAAAGAAAAATATCAGAACAATACACCTAATGTCCATACAAGCAAAGATGCGTGCTTTACAATAATATTCAACATCTTTGATATCATGAACAAATAATAGACAATACAATAGCAATGCAACTCATGGAAAATGTTATGCATGTCGGATGCATGCAATAGAAAAAATCTCCTAAACACTTAGTGGTTATTTAAAGGGCTACTAGATTATTGACTGCAGCTGGAAGTTTCATGCGGGGAGGAAAGTGAAGAGACGAAAAATTACAATTCTAGTTCAAATCCCTGTATATTCAATGATATCATAAATTAGCTTTTTTCCATCACCATCATTGTGTTTAGTGAGCAGACTTCCATCATATTACGACACAAACTCATAAATATTAAGTAGTGAACCAGTGAACTGTACCAACATTACCAATATTTTCCAAAAGGATAAAATCCGTTTAAAATTTGAACTTTGTCAAGATTCCTTTGCTGTCAAGGTAGTACATACCAAAATTAAACAAATCTTTGTAGTTCTGAAGGGACAGGATAGTGGCAATAGAGTTTCAGTATTATTTGCAAATGATGAACTGTGTGACATACAGTTGAAGAGAACCGTCGAAAAATTTGAAAAAAAAAAAAAATGGTTAATCTGGAGGCTGATTCCCATAGGCTATTCTAAGACAAGAATTACCCACTTCAAGCTGTTTCCACCAGTTTTTCAAAAGTACTCACTTCAATGCCCAAGAATCAAAAATCAAGAAAGAGCACAAGAGTTATTCGAAAATGACTAATTTAAACTCCAAATTCTCTCTAAAAAGAGATTAGTTCCATCCTCAATTCAAGAAGTTAATTTTTCCTTGTGTCAATCTTCAGAAGGTTGAAGATTTGCAATCAGGATGGGTACTTTTGAGAATTCTTACAAAGAGATCTTAGAAAATTCCACAAACAAATCAGAGAAATCAAACCACCACGCAAAATAGATTGAGATCGTACCCGTTTCTTCCCAGCTTCCAGATGGCCCTTGCGTGAAGAAGCGGCAGAATTTGACAGGACCTGCGCCGAAGCCATGCCCGAACTCCGAGCCCCGCCGGATTTCCCCCAAAATCTCCAATGCTTGCCGTTACCCCGGTCCAAGGTCACCTAGGATTCAAGCTCCGATGCAGCCCGGCGACGAATCTCGAAATAAGCGATAAATTTATAAAAACAACAGGATAAAATATACGAATCGAAAGAACGAAACGACCGAATCGTCGAACCAAATAACGGACGAGATCTTAGAGAGGGGCAGAGGAGAGAGAGCTTGGGAGAGAGGGAAGAAAAAGCCCTAATTTCGGCAGGGATTTAACAATAGCGTGAGAATCCCTTGCAGATCTTTCTTCCTGCTTCTGTCCGGCGCGGTGGGTGGCTTCGGCAAGCATCGGCTCCAGAGTTTAAAGATCGGACCGGAACGGCCGGAGGGAGGACGCTTGGTTCGGTCTGATATGGACGTTGGACCGGACATCGAATTTGCTTCAAGAATTCGAAAACAAAAAATTGCGTCCGCATTTTGCTTGGATGGATTTGAAGACGTGTTAGGATGCTATCACAGTCACAACTGGATCTGCTCTGAGTCACTGAAATGTGTTGCTGTTGATTCTAGACTATATCTTCTTCATGGACCTATAAAATAATAAATAATAATAAAAAAATAATATTTTGTAAGTCAATTACACGAATGATGTGATAAATTTTTTTTTATATTAATTTTTTATTCATATACATGATATTATTTATTTAATAATAAAAAAAAATATTGTATTTCATTATCTTATTTCATTTATGACTTAATTAAAATTGTTGGGGGTAATTTCGGACTAACCAAAGACATAAGGCATATAAGGACACGAAAGTATCTCGGGTTCGGCCAGCTTCTCTTGATTCACTTACTTCGGATAGCTTTCGATCTAAAGTCCAATAGGGGCTCGACTATCTCTCTAATCCCGACCCTCAGTCGTTAGTCCTTACTTCGATGATTGTCTCCACCAATCTTGATACTGGCCGATCCGATAAGACACTTGAGCTGATCTTATTCGGCAAAATAGGAAAGATTGACCTTCAGCCCTCACGTAGATTTCCCAATCCCCTAACCATCGAGAATAAATGATGACGAGTGGATAAAGAATAAATAACAAACAAATTTCTCCAGATAAGGAAATGATAGTGGCCGAATTTTGTCAGATACAATAAGGCTAACCGCATGATTCTTTTTTCCTCTCATGACATTCAACCTCTGCCTATAAATAAAAGCCTACAAAGGATCCTCAAGATATGAAAAATCTCTCTCCCAACACGCTCACTGCTTCCTATATGTGTCAGAGATTTGACTTGAGAATCGGAGGGTTTTCGTCGGAGCCAACTTCGGTCAGAGACTTTTCTTGCATGTCCTGCTACCACCATCCAGCCATCGCCGACCTGCAGTTGCCACCAAACTCCAACCAATCCAACCTCAAGATGAATTTCTGATACAATAAAGATTATTATGAACACCATAAATTAGGACAATGGTTGTAGGGCCATGAAGAGATAATATCAGCGAGATCTAAAATCTCGATGGCCATAATCTAAACCATTTCCAATCGTAGGATCATTGAGTCGGAGATCAATATTATCAGTAAGATTAGTATATCCTATGTATATTTGATAGAAATGGTGATTGATCTAACAGTCACTTATATAAGGATACCAATACAACGATGTGGATGCTCATTGGAGAATGAATTCACTGAACTGATCCATAAGGAGAATATTTAATGGAGTCTTATTAGCATATCAAAAGATGGTTCTCTAGTGAGACTGGTGCAAGTGATCCTTAAATCTGAGATCATCATGGTATCTTATGTATATGGATCTATACTTTGGTCCATACCATAGCATGACTCTCTGAGATATATGTGAAATATTCTGAGCATGATGAAGTATGTATGGAGGTTGTGAGTGGTCAACAAAAAATCGGTCACTCTTTGTAAGAGGAGAGAACATCTTATGTGATCTTATAGGATGATGACTCAGAAAATCTTTGGCCAAAGTAGGATAAAAATTAAAAAAAAAATTTAATATTTCATCAACCGAGTCATCGTCATCAAAAGCTTATCTAGGATATTATATGATCGAAGGATTGAATTATGTGGTAACTTTCTACGAAATGATGTTTTGGTTATTTCATCAAAATTTCACATCTTCTATTTAATCATAACACATTGCTAAATATCAATATTGACTTGTAAGTTATTATGAATTAAAGAGTTTAATTCAATAATTAATTAGAAGAGTTCTAATTAATTGCAACACGTAGACTTAACATGTTTTGGGCCTAATTGATTAGAAAAATTCTAATTAAATTAGATGCATATAAGCTTGGGCCTACTGCTGGCTAGATGCAAAATCTAACGGATCACATACAAAAAAAATTAGTCAAGCACTTAAAATTGCCCTTGGAAAACCTAATTGAATTTGGATTTATATGAAATCCTAGAGGGTTTTAGATAATACATGCTAGCATATATTTAAAACCTAATTCCCCAAATCACTTGGACTCTTCATGCCATAACTAACTCTGATTAGTCAAAGTTTGACCTGTCAAAGAGTTGACATGTGAAGAGGATGTCAAAGATGTTTGACGCCCCTTTGAGAGTCCCTCTCGCATAAGTTGTTGGCGCCTCTTGAGAAACCAACTCATGTATAAGACTCCCTAGAGGCTTAGCGCCCCATCTCATGTCCTTTTGGGTTTCATGTCTCACATCTAAGAGTTGATGCCACAGGAGAGTACACGTGCCATATTCCCTTGACGCCCAAGAGTTGGGCATCATAATGGCTCTTATCTATGAGAGGCTCCACACCTCCTTGAGAGTTCATGGGAAAGAGGTTTCACACCCAAGTGCCTCACGTCCGAGAGTTGGACAGCCCAAATTTCTTAAGGATTTTTAAGTCTAAAAATGTTCTTAGTAAAATGAGAAAGAAAAAAAAAAAAAAAGACATGCTGATTTTCTTTTGAAGGGAATCAAGAAAAAAAATTAAGGAAGAGTTCTTGATCTGTTCCTATATGGATCAACGTTGGAGGGCACACATTTGGGTGCCTTATAGAAATCAATCAAACAACAAGCAATTCAAGATCGTCTTGGAGGATATTTATTCTTCTCTCTTGTTTAATTATTGTTTGGTTTAATTTGATTATAATCATCAAGATAATTTTGTATTTGGGGCTCAGATCAAGTGTAATTAATTGTTGAATTTTTATGTTAAAAATTTAAAATCTCACCTTCCACTGTGCATCCGAATCCCAATAATGATATTAGAGTCATCTTTGATTGATTCAATCAAACTTTATATTATTGTTGTAATATAGATTAGATCTAATTCATAATATATTATGATCTGAATTGTGCATGATGTTTAATTGCTGGTTTGTTATATCAATCATTAAAAACAAAATTATTTTATCTATGATCAAATCTTGGAACGAGATTCCAAGGCTTTAGGACTTGTATGATAAGTTTGGACAATCCCTTACCATCTGAATTCGCAATAGAAATGCTGTCTTGCACATGAGATATGCAGAAAAGAGGGCTGCTACATGTGATGCACATGCCCATGCAACAAGGAAGCCATGACCGACCACCATATGTTGGGCAGAAGTCATGGTGGGGCATCCCACCATGATTCATGGTCAAGAGATGTTGGGTGCTGCAATTTGATTCATGGATGAGAGATGCTTCAATCTTCGATCTAGGGTTTTCTATCTCTTTCCATGTCAAGAGATGAATTGGATGTTGACTAGGATTTATTATCCTAATGAGATTAGAATTTTTGATTTGAAGTCAAACTAAAATTCATAGTCCTAATTGGATTAAGATTCTTGTCAATTTGAGTCAAATTCTGGATTAGCAATCTAATTGGATTAGGATTTGACTAAATTTTGAAATCTAATTGATTTAAGTCAAATGTTGACATATGGTTGACTCATCATTGACATTGGGTCAAGAGTTGAATCTAAATCAAAATCCAATACTTGTTAGCCCAAAAGTTAGGCCGAAGACATAAGTACACTTTAGATGGATCTTATGACCATAAGGATAAACATCATAATTCTTAGTGACATATCAATGAATGATATTACAATTAGAATAACATAAGTATTTTAATTTCATGCTTTATATGAATGTTATAAATTGCATGATGGATGGTTTTGGATTAAAAGGATCCATGTGATGGATGAATGTACTGATGTATCTATGATGGATGAATGAATGGATGTATCTGTAATGACTGTAATTTTATTTGATAAAACAGGGACTGGGTTCCCCTACTACATCTATGTTTTTGATTGTTTCTTCTTTCTCCCTCCTATGTACTTCTCCAACTATTGATTGGGGTTTCTTACATATTGATGTAAAAGTAGAATAAAAAATTATATTTGTAAATAAATAGAAAATATTTCTTTGTATTTACAAATGAAGAAAAAAGATGGAGCATTCATTAAGTCATCATAGAGATAAAGACAAGACTACCATGCAGGTTAAGAGCACAGGAGCATGAAAATGGACCATAAGATGGCACAATCCATGATGCACTTAGGATGAGATCCATAATCCATCCAAGTGGCTTGGATAGACTGTACTAAAGAAAAGTCCATAACTATCCATTTTAAATTTATGCTCTTATGATGGTAGTTAGATGTATGTATTGTCCGTGATGAAAATATATATGTTATGGATGTGCATGAGACTAGATAGACCAAAGTTCCTCATAAAATCATATTAAGTCATAATGGCAAAGTATCAAGAATACTACCCATGCCTTCCTTCATGCTAAGCAATAGAGTATATCAAAATCTATAGTGAGTTTGTTGTGCTATCCACAAAGTTTGTTATGGAGATTGATATGATGTTGACTTAGTACATAGTAATGCTTATGGCATATTTGGATGGTGCTACTTTATTGTGTTATCCACAAGGATGGCATTATTAAGGTATAACTATATAGGAATAAAAGGTATGACTTAACTAAAATATTTTAGCTTATTATACTACCCACAATGCTATAAGTATTTTAGAGGCAAAAGATATATTGAAAGTTGAATGAGATGCAATTGGTAAGAGTTACCTACTCTTAAACTTAAAAATATTTATTATTCTATCTACAAGACTTTTATGAAGAATTGAAATCTCAATCCTACTAAGGAACCTGATGATAGGATTTCTCATTTTTCATATTAGAGGGTTATGGGATTCATCAAATAAGTGAAAGACATGATTATAAATGATCTCATCTAATCGTGCATGTCATTATGAGTAGTCCATCTATGCATTGTTCTTATTTTTGTAGATTCATCTACATTATGGCATCTTCCTTACACTATGCGGCATATTTGATACGAACAAGCTAACTGGAATAAACTATGTGGACTAATGAAGAATTTGAGAATAGTTCTCATCCAAGAGAAAGTCTCTTATGATACTTTTGATCCCGATTCGATCGAAGATGATGCTATAGAAGAGGAAAGAGCCATTTTTAAAATATGAACAGATGACAGTACGACTGTCATGTGTATCATATTAGCTTCTATGAGCAATAAGTTACAGAGATGATATGAAAGCATGAATCCTCAGTCTATACTTCTCAATCTGAGAGAGTTGTATGGTAAGCAGAGCATGACTGCTAGATATGAGATATCCAAGCAATTATTCCATACTAGGATGAGTGAGGGCAGGTCCATACAAACCTATGTGCTCAAAATGATCAACTTAATCACTTGATTAGATCAGTTGGATTTTGTTATGGATGGTGAGCTGAGCCAGGATATGATCCTGCAATCACTCCCTAAAGATAGCATCTCAAGAGAAAAGAAGGTGAAGAGTGTCTCCACCAAAGGTATCTATTTTTATTATGGCAAAGTTGGACATTGAAAAAGAAATTACAAGAGCTATCTTGCAAGTGTGAAGCAACAAAATAATACAAATGTTGCCTCTACTAAAAGCTTATATATGATACAAACCAATTTATCATTGAGTGCTTCATCTTCAGGTTCTTGGGTATAAGATACCGCATGTGGTTCCTATTTATGCAAGTCATTACAGGGACTGCAAAGAATAAGAAAGCTAAAGAAAGATGACTTCGAGCTATTCGATACTAGTGAAGAGTCCATCCATGTTGAAACTGTAAGAACCTATTAATTAAAGTTGCTTTCGAATAAAATTTAGAAATTAGTAGATTATTATTACATGTCAAAAATTATTAGAAATATTATTTCTACACCTTTATTACTTGATCATGGTTATAGAATAAAAGAAAAGAGCAAATGTTGCTCTATTTGTCCTTCTAATGAATTTTATGGCTATGGATATGTGGATAATGGTCTTATCCTCCTATTCACTATAAGAAATGAGTATTTTTGTGATAGAATTATTTATGATGAAAATATTTTCATCGTCCATAAAAGTATTTACAATGAAAAATTAAATTCATCATAAATAATAAAATATTTATGATAAAAATAATTTTTCATCGCAAATAGTTTACTATTAGCGATAGAAAAAAAATTTCATCATAAATATCAATTATTTATGATGAATATTTTTAATAAAAATAATATAATATTTATTTTAATTTTAAATTTCTAAATATTTATGATAAAAATATTTTTATTGTAAATAAATTAATTATTTATGATGAAAATAATTTTTTCATCAACAATAATATTATTCTCAATGAAAATATTTCATCACTAATATTTAAAAAAAATAAAAAAATTTAAAAATTAGATATTATTTATGATAAAAATATTACATCATAAATAATTAAAATATTTATGATGAAAAATATTTTCCATCATAAATACTCATTATTTATGATAAAAATTTTTTGTTGTAAATATTTGAAAAATAAATAAAATTTTAAAAATTTAAAAATTATAGATTATTTATGATAAAAATATTACATCATAAATAATTTAGTATTTATGATGAAAAATAATTTTCCATCATAAATAGTTTATTATTTATAATGAAAAATTTTTGTCACTAATATTTTAAAAAAATAAAAATTTAAAAAATATAAAAATTATAAATTATTTGTGATAAAAAAGTTCATCATAAATAACATAATGTTTATAATAAAAAATAATTTTTCATCATAAATAGGATATTATTAATGATAAAAATATTTTCATCATCAATATTTTAAAAAAATAAAAAAAATTTAAAAAATTTAAAAATTAGAGATTATTTATGATGAAAATATTACATCATAAATAATTTAGTATTTATAATGAAAAACTATTTTTATCATAAATAGTAGTTATTTATGATAAATATATTTTTATCACCAATATTTTGAAAAAATAAAAAATTTTAAAATATAAAAATTATGGATTATTTATGATAAAAATATTACATCATAAATAACTTAGTGCTAGTGATAAAAAATTATTTTCTGTCATAAATAATCAATATTTTCTATCATAAAAAATTATTTTTTATCATCAATATTTTGAAAAAAATAAAAAACTTAAAAAATATAAAAATTATAGATTATTTGCAATAAAAATATTGCATCATAAATAATTAACTATTTTTAATGAAAAAGAATTTTTCATCATAAATAATCAATTATTTATGATAAAAATATTTTCATCATCAATATTTAAAAAAAAGAAATTAAAAAAATAAAAAAATTATAGATTATTTATGATAAAAATATTTCATCATAAATAATTTAGTATTTATGATAAAAAATATTTTTAATCATAAATAGTCTATTATTTATGATGAAAAATTTTTATCGTTAATATTTTAAAATTTAAAAAATATAAAAATTATAGATTATTTGTGATAAAAATATTACATCATAAATAATTGATTATTTATGATAAAAAATTATTTTTTATCATAAACACTCAATTATTTTTGATGAAAAAATTTTCATCGTAAATATTTCAAAAAAAGTAAAAAATTTAAAAAATATAAAAATTATAGAAATAATTAAAAATTTAAAAATTTAAAAAAATAACTTTTAACACTGAAAAAGAATCATTATCCCTATATCCAGACTTTGTTAGATGATGCAACAAAATTCTTCACCCAAACTGAGTCAACCGTCTATAAGATCCAGGAGCAAACCGCCTCAAAAAATTAAATGCAAGAAATTTGATTCAGAAAAAATATCAACTTCCAACTGTATAAAGAACAAAACTTTATCAACTGTTTGATGGACTAAATTGTGTCATTTATTTCTAAACCATCCCAAAAAAATTTGGTCAATAATTTTTTGTAACAATAAAATTCTATAATATTTTTAATAGAAAAATATAACTTCTTGAATGCTGTCCTTAATCTGCAGTAGATGATGTACCACAGCAATCCGATCCTTAGAACCATCAATTGATGTCGATTCTCCATCAGAAAGATCAGACTCTATATAGAAACTAAGACCAACAGATCATCTAAAACTAGATAAAAATAGATTATGTAAATACTTAAAATCAAGAAGATTACCTGTAAAAACTAGTTCACTAGTTGACGCTCATTATTATAGGATAGAAAAGGTGGGGATTAGCCCCTCCTAATCGAAAAAAATAAAATAATGAGAAAAAAATATAAAAAAAATATTATCTTTATACCAACATGGCTACAAAAATAGAAATCAAACTCTGTCGGATGACAAATCCTTGTGTTGACAACAGTTCTTAATTATATAAAAAATATCACTAAATTTTTAGACCATTTAACTGATCAATCCTAACAAAACCATATAAAGATCAACTAGGCTCTTTAACATGTTTTAGATCCACAAAAGCATGCATTACAAAGGATAGCCAAGTTGCTTTTTTATGTACATAATTTTTTTTGAAGAAAAATCATAAATTAACTGTTTACATATTTTTTTATTAATAAAAAATTAAATTTTTTGATGAAATTATTTTGAAAAATTTTTTTAGACTAAAAATTTTTAGATTAAAAAAATTAATTTTTTTTGGATGAAATTTTTTTAGAGGAAATTTTTTTTAGTGAGAAATATTTTTTTAGCAAAAATTATTAGTGACAAAAATTAAATTTTTGTTGCTAATAATGTTATTAATGATAAAATATATCTTTTTCATCATAAATAATTTTTTTTTATTTTTTTAGTTAGAAATTTTTTTTTGATGAAAATTATTGGTGACAAAAATTAAATTTTTGTTAATAATAAAGTTTTTAATGATGGAATTTTTTTTATTACTAATAATTTTTTTGGGCAAAATTATTTTAGTGGGAAAATTTTTTTAGTGAGAAAAACTTTTTTTATTTTTTTTACAAAAATTATTGATGATAAAAATAAAATTTTTATTACTAATAATGTTATTAATGATGAATTTTTTCATCGTAAATAATTTTTTTTAGAGAAAAAAATTTTTAGTGAGAAATTTTTTTGATAGAAATTATTGACGATGAAAATAATTTTTCATCACTAATAATTATATTAGTGATAAAAATTTTTATCACTAATAGTTCTGCATTTAATGCACGTCAACTCGACGTCCCTTTGCGCAAAATCCTTCCCCCCCTCCCCTCTCTTCTCTCCCCTCTCCCTCTTCGTGCTCTCCCTGAGCTCTCCCATCTCCCCTCTCCTCTTTCCCTCTTTGTGCTCTCCCTGAGCTCTCCCATCTCCCCTCTCCTCTCTCCCTCTCCCTCTCTGTGCTCTCCCCCCCTCTCTTTCCACCGGCGAGCACCTCTCCACCGTCATTGCCACCGCCCACCATCCGCACCGCCGTCCATCGGAGGTAAGGTTCCAACCCTTTTTTTTTTGTGTTGATCAGGCCACTGGAGGACGAAGGGGGTTGGGGGTGAGCGACCAGCAGCACCACGGGGTTGGGGAGGGGGTTGGCCATCGCCGTTCGTCGGAGGTAAGGTTCCAACCCTTTTTTTTGTTGATCAGGCCACCGGGGGGCGGAGGGGGTTCGGGGGACCATGAGCGGCCGGCAGTGCCACGGGGTTGGGGAGGGGGTCGGGGGGCGGTCGGGGGTGAAACGGGGTCGGGATGGGGTCGAGGGGTGGCCGGGGGCGAGACGGGGGCGAGGAGGGGGCCGTGGGTGGCCGACGGGGCCACGAGGCCGGGGAGAGGGTCGGCTGGCGGAGACGGGGTTAGGGGGGGCGGCCGGCGATCGAGGGCAAAACAGGGGTGGGATGGGGTTGGGGGGTGGTCAGGGGTGAGACGGGGGTGGGGAGGGGGCCGTGGGCTGCCGACGGTGCCACGGGGCCGGGGAGGGGGTCGGCTGGCAGAGATGGGGCCAGGGAGGAGGCAGCCGGCGGTCAGGGGCGAAATGGGGGAGGGATGGGGTTGGGGGGCGGTCGGGGACGAGATGAGGGTGGGGATGGGGTCGTGGCCTGCCGACGATGCCACGAGATCGGGGAGGGGGTAGGCTAGCGGAGACGGGGCTGGGGAGGGGGCGACCGACGGTCGGGGGCGAAACAGGGCATGGAGGGGGTCGGCCGTGACTCGGCGGTGCCACGAAGCCACGGAGTGGGTCAGTCGAGGAGGTGACGTTGGGGAGGGGGTCGACCGAGGAGGGGGTCGGCCGAAGAGGTGACGGCGGGGAGGGAAGAAGGGAAGAGAGAAACGAGGGGGAAAAAAGAGAAAAAAGAAAAGAAAAGAAAGAAAGAAAAAAGAAAAAAAATAAAAAAAATAAAAAAATAAAATATTAATCAAATATTTTATTATTTGATTAATAAAAATAAAATTTGAATCACGATCCGAATTAGATCAAGGTCGGGATCCAGATCGAGATCTTGATTTGGATTGAGATCCAGATCAGGATCTGATTAGGATCCGAATTGGGATCTGGATCATGGGGGGTTGGAGAGGGTGGTGGTGTCGCGGGGGGTGGCTTATAAGGGATGGGTGACAGCGGTGGCACCATGGGAGTGGGGGTCGCGGGGGTCGAGTCCGAGCGATGCGAGATGTGTGATGGTGCCGATGCTGTGGGAGGCAGAGTTCGGAGCTCGTTTAAGAAAAAAAATATTTAGAAAAAAATATTTTTAGATAAAAAATATTTAAAAAAAATAAAAAATTATTTATTATTTTTAGATAAAAAATATTTAAAAAAATAAAAAATTATTGGGTCCTTGGGATTAAGTTTTGTATTATTATTTTATGTTAATATTATTTTGCATGCTCAACTAGTTATAGTTTATTTTATATTTGTTGCATAAATTTTTTAGTATTACTGCTAAAATTTATAAATTCTTTTTGTTCTACTAGCATAATGCATATTGCTATTATTTATTATAATTTAATTATTTTATGTGCTATTATATATATTTTTGCTTATTATAATTAAATATAAAAAAATATTTTTATTTTAAAAAAAATTCTACTGAAATTTTTGATGAAAAAATTTCAATACAGAGTTACTCTTTTTTGATAAATTAGATCTATATTGATGAGTAGATCTATATTCTTTGTTCAATCTTCTCTTGCGATAGTGGTATACGATGTAATTCTATTCATTAGAATGTAATTCATTTTTCATTATTATTGTTCAATATTATATTCATTTATATGTCAAGAATTACAGGTATGCCACCAAGAGACAGATGACGACGTTCGCATTCGCTGTCTACCCCGGAGGTTGAGGTGTCTTCACTGATTTTCACTGCCGCACCAGCTCCATCACCAGAGGATCCCAGTGAGACGGGTTCGAGTAAGGCGAGTCCGAATGGTATTATTATATTTTTTATATAATAAAATTTAATTTTTTTTATTTAGATAGCTATCATACTAATGATTTATTTATTGTTATTTCAGGCTAGTCTCCACTAGTAGTGAGGCGAGGGCGAGGTCCATCGAAGAACTTTGCTTTAGAGCATTGGAGACGCGAGCATCTGGGACTGCATCTCCATATCGAGATACCATCCGACTACACCAGGCTCATTAGGGGATGGTGCGAGCTGTGGTAGTCCGAACTGGGTATCATATGCCACAGCTATACCTCCATGATACTTTTCGATTGGCATCACGTTGTACTGGCTCAGAAAGAGATTTTCTATATCCAGTTACAGGTAAAATAAATTATACTATGAATATTTAATTAGCACAATATTCTTCTAATATTTCTTATTGGTAGGGTGTTTTTGATATTATTGATTTTGAGGAGGATCATGTATGGCGAGCTGTGAATGCTCATTTATTTTTGCATTTTAAGAACTCACCACCACATCCATCAGCATTGGTACCATGTGATGCAGGATCATGGGGTAGAGGCAGCGCGGCGGCGATCCTATGACAGCATCACTATGGATGATTGGACTGTCATATGCCAGCATTATGAGGATCCGACATATTAGGTTACACATCCAAACTTCTTTTTTTTTAGAGTTTAATGATTGAATTATTTATTCTTAAATTTAGTTTGTTATCTACTAATTTGACTGCTAACTGTACAGAGAAGATGTGTCCAGAATACCGCGAATCGAGCTAGATAGACCGTACCATATTATGGGGGTTCAAGGTCGTTCGCTCGTCACATAGAACAGATGATAAGTAATTTTTAATTAGTATATAATTTTCTAACTATTTAAAATTTTTTTAATTAATTATTCTCAAATTATAGAGAGATGCTGAGAGTGGCAAGCTTCCTGATAGGATCGATATCTACCAGCAGACCCATCAATAACGGTCAGAGGAGTGGACGATGGGGAGCCAGGAGCTCTTTGTAAGTTTTTTAAATTATTTTTTCATTCACAGTTTGATTTTTAGTACAAAATTAAAATAGCTATAACTTTAATTTTCAGGATCTTATGATAGATATCAGATCCCAACCTACCCCTGAGAGCTCAACCGCATCCACAGATGACGAGATCTGTGATCAGGTACTTGATCTGAGATCCTATTATATTAGAGGTCTAGGGCATAGGATCACTGCTCTCTCATCCTCACGCTCGTCCAGGGCTGACATCTATGCTGCCTGCAATGCTCGGCTGGTGAAGGTGCAGAGGCAGGCTGAGCAGCGAGCTGATGAGTTAACTGCATGCATCGACAAGTACCAACAGCTCCAGATTCAGATGATGAAGCGGATGGCGCAGATGGAGCAAATGATGCAGCTGATGAGACAGCAATAGGCCGGTCCGAGCTCATCCGAGCGTTCTCCTTCTCCAGCCCATTCTCCTTCTGCAGATGCCGACACTTGATGGCCTATTTGTATAACTTTTTATTTTTATTTTAGACTTCTTATAATTTTAATTTAATATAATAAAATGATAAAATTTATTTATGAGTTTATTATGTGAATTTTTTATTTTTATTTTTTATTTTTAATTTATAAAAAATATTATAAATATAAATTAAATATATATATTTATAAATTATTTTTAAAAAAATATGTATAAATTATTAGTGATGGAATTATTTTTGACTAAATATTAATCATAAAAAAATATATTAGTGATAAAAAATTGATCATAAATAAATTTTTTAATAAATTTAAAAATATTAAAATTTTATATTAAATTAATAATGATGAAAATATATATCAAAATTTAAAATATTTATGACATAAAATTTATGTCATTAATATTTTTTAAATTTAATTTTTATAAAATTTTTAATTAAATTAATAGCGATAAAAATAGTTTCATCATAAATAACTGTATTTGTGATAAAAAATTTATGTCATTAATATCTTTTTAAATTTAATTTTTATAAAAATTTTTAATTAAATTAATAGTGATAAAAATATTTTCATTACAAATAATCATATTTATGATGAAAAATTATGTTGTTAATTTTTTTTAAATTTAATTTTTATAAAAATTTTTATTTAAGTTAATAGCGATAAAAATATTTTCATAGCTATTAATTTAATATTTATTAGCAACAAAAAATTTTATCGAAAATTATTATATTGATGATGAAAAGTTTGCATCGCTAATATTTTTTTAAATTTATTTTTATAAAAAAATTTAATTAAATTATTTATGATAAATAAAATTCATCGTAAATAATTAATTACATCATAAATTATCTTTTTTTATGAGTAAAATTTTTTATCATAAATAGTTTTTGAAAAAAATAATTTTTTTAATGATAAAAATTTTTCATCGATAATGTTTATTATTTATAATAAAAAAAAAAAATTATCATAAAAAATTATCAACAACGGTATTATTGGTGACTAAATATTAGCGATAAAATTTTCATCGCTAATAACTATTAGCGATGAATTTTTTTCATCACTAATATCCTATTTTGTTGTAGTGATTGCTCAATGATAATATTTTTTATGTTGATGAATATAAGAAAAAAAAGAGAAAAGATATGAGCATCATATATCTTTAGCACTTTCAGCTTGGTCACATTAGTTAGTCAAGAGTAAATAAGATATATAAAGAAAAGTTTTTGAAACTATACAATTTCGAATCATATGGAACTTATGAATCTTACCTCATAGGAAAGATGACCAAAACTCTATTTACTAGATATGGAAAAAGGATGACTAAGTTATTAAGCCTCATATATAAGGATGTTTGTGAGCCAATGATAACTCAAGCTAGTGGTAGATACTCCTACTTCATTTTCACTAATGATTTGTCAAAGTTTAGATATATGTAGTTGCTAAAATACAAATACAAAGTTTTTGATAAGTTTAAAGAGTACCAAAACTTGATTGAGAAATAAACTGGTAAAAGTATTAAAGTTCTTTGACCTAATCGAGAGGGTGAAAACTAACTAGTGAATTTTTTAATCATTTTAAAGAAAAAAAATTCTTTCTGAATGGACTTCTCCTTATACACCACAATTAAATGATGTTATAGAAAGGAGAAATCACACTCTATTAGATATGATGCAGTCCATAATGCATTTCATAGACCTTCCAATCTTGTTCTGGAAATATGCTCTAGAAACTACTATATATGTTCTAAATAAATTACCATCTAAATCTATTTTTAGCATACCATATGAGATATGAAAAGGAAAGAGTCCAAGCTTCAAACATTTAAAGATATGGGGCTGTTCGGCTTATATCAAAAGAGTTGAAGGACGTAAGCTTAATGTTAGATTAGATAAGTGCACAGATTTATAGGTTATTCTAAGAAGAGTATGGGATACTACTTCTACCATCCTACTGAATAAAAGGTGTTTGTCAGTAGGCATACCACTTTTTTGAAAAAAGGCTTTATCCAAGAAGGGGATAGTGGGAGGATTGTTGAACTTAGAGAAGTTTAAGATCTGTAAACTATCCCATAACAACCTATGGAGAGTCCATAAGTTGATCGTCAATCAGATATGCCTATTAATGAGGCACAACTACAATACACACCTCTTCTCTAAAAGTCAAATAGAGTGCGTAATGTACCACTTATATATGAATTTATTATTGAGAATGATAATGAGCTACATATCATTGAGAATGATAATTTCATGATCTATTTAAAAGCAATCATGAGTAATAACTCAGACAAATATCTTGATGCCATAAAATTTGAGATGGACTTTATATCTACCAATCAAGTATGGTTTTTAATTGATGCGCTTGAGGGTGTGATCCCAATAGATTGCAAATGAATCTTCAAGAAGAAGATTGGAGCTGAGGACCAAATAAAGACCTACAAGGCTAAACTAGTGGCAAACGGTTTCAAATAAAGACAAGATGTTGACTATGACGAGACCTTTTCATCAGTAGCTATGCTCAAGTCCATTTGGATTATGCTTGTTGCAGTTGCATATTATGACTCAGTCAAAGAGATTTGCCTTTAGTGGAAGGGCAAATCAAGTATGCAAGCTAAAAAAATCCATTTATAGATTAAAGCAAGCATCGAAAATTTAGAACATCCATTTTGATGAGACAGTCAAATCATTTGACTTTACCAAAAATGTGAATGAACCATGTGTGTACAAAAAGATAAGTAGAAATGCGATTATCTTCATAATTTTGCATGTGGATGATATACTACTCATTGAAAGTAATATCTTAATGTTGCAATCGGTCAAGACTTGGCTATGATAGAAGTTTTTCATAAAAAATTTAGGTAAAGCATCCAATATACTTGGTATAAAGATCTATAATCTAAGAGGATGCTAGGCTTGTCCCAGTCTGAATATATAGATCTCATGTTGAAATGGTTCAACATGGATAGGTGTAAGAAAGGTTACTTACCTATGAGTCACGATATGCATCTCAAGAAGATGTCTCCTAAAATACCTAAAGAGAGAGAGAATGAGCACAATCCCTTATGCTTTTGAAAGAGGAAAACTGCTTTTCCTCATAGGATCTTCCAGATTTCACCAAATCTGGGGCGGAATATATTTAAAATTTTTTATCCTACATGTATTTTAGATCTAAATCTCTAGATCTAATCTTATTATCTGATATTTTAAATCTAAAATTAAATCTAAAACTATGATGAAAGAAGAAATACCTTAAGGATAATCTGATTACTCTGTAGATGATCTCTGCACAGCCCGAGGTTCTGATATAGCCACGTAAGTGCCTGGCCTCTATCGGTATCCACTCAGGTAGGACCTGAAACATCTTCTCCTCACAAATCTATGCTTCAAAAATCAAATCTAAATCTGATTAGAAAGATCTTCAAAAGTCTTCCTGAAGTTGGAGCAGTAGCCTGTCGAAGAAGTCCTACAGCCTTTTGTGCCAGGCATCACCACGCTTTGGATCTTTGCCAGATGGACGTCCAACTCTTTGAATATAAAGGGGGGAGGAAGGAGAGTAGGGAGGACATAGAAAAGAGGGGAGGGGGCAGCAGCTATTAGGTTTTGTGCATAAAACAACTTCTACCTCGAAACCTTAGGCACAGCAGGGTTTATATAGACCCTGTATGCTGCGCAGTGCCACATCATTCAACCAATCAAAAAATTCTAATAAATTTCAGAAAAAATTTGATTGGTGGAGTGATATCATCTGATCATATCAGATAAAAACCCTACCTTATCTCCAAAAGATGGCACCAACATTGGATAAGCACAAATAGAGGTGGCACCTAAGAGTTTAAATTAATCAAGACTCTCCAATCCTTATCTACTTGGGGCGCCCACTTTAATCCAATTGGGCTCATGCCATAATCTGATTATGGCACCCAATTCAATTGGGTTTTGGCATGTGGACACTCCATAAAAATCCTCCAATGAGCTCTCTTCAGTTTAAGACCCATATGTCAACATTTGACAGATGTCCTAAAATGAAATTGGCAGGTGACAGGAATTAGCAGGTGCTTATCTTAAATTCATCTCATGAATTAAGACAAGCCTTTTCTGAGCTGGACAAGCTTCATTTAGACTGAGAGAAATCTTTCAAAGGTTCTCTGGGTGAGTCAAATCATATTTGGCTCAATAGAGATAGAAAAGATTACACGAGGAGAAAGTTAGGCTCAATCATGTGCTAGCATGATTTTCTTGAACCTAATTGGATCTTATCCAAATCAATTGGATTAGCCCAATTGATGACATCCAGATCCTAACCCTTATTTATATGACCCAGTTAGGTTCAATTCTGTATGATAATGAGACATGTCGTGATCTCATCATCGACATCATCGAAACTCCTTTCGATGGACTAGACTCTTCTGATTCAGACAATTAGAATGATCGATCATCAATATCATTCTAATTGCTCTCAAAATCCATCAGTGACACCTAGCAGTATATGGTGGCAACCCATCAGAACTGAAGATGAACCTCTCGGTGTAGCTACCTGTGTGATTGAGTTCCTCTATCATGAGTCCCGACTGAATTAGGGTTAAGGTGAACTCGTCAAACCCAACATCAGTCATATGAGTTAATCGATCGATCCGAGTTCGATGTGAAATCTTAATGAAAAACACTTTTCTATTATTTCACTCTGCCATGGCCATGGGCTTAAGGACTCGATCTTTCAATTATCATAGGACTACTCCTCTCATCTATCGAGGTTGATAGATCCTATCTTGGTGCGACCTAGTTCCTACAATGAATATGCTACAGCCAACATACACCTCAAGATTTTGAATGGCTAGAAGATCGAGTTATGATGTAGTCAAACTATAACACACTCAAGGTGAACTGTCGATGCACCTCAGGTCAAAGAACTAGACACACAACTGCAGCATCGAGCTAGTCATTAACGAGAAGGTAGACTTCCTTATGACTGCTCGAAGTGGTCACGCTCAGTACTCTTGTTCTCAATGAATACCTGTATTCTCGCTTCGGTGTCTTCACACCGTAGACTCAAGATACATCTACCCTAAAGAAGCGATCGTACACCAACCTTCCGGATCGATCACCATCCTCATGATGATCCTATGGTCAGGAGCTGTTTATGAGTTAGTTATGTAAATTTATACCTTAAATTTTCAACTCTTGAAAATATGAATTTACATTCCTACTAACTCAAAGGATGTATCACAGATACAATGTACACAATGTGATAGAAGAATAACCCTTTTATTCATTTATAGTCAAAATTATAAATTTATCCTTAGATCTGTACAGGAATGTGTCAGCCGATCTGGCATCTAGGGCACACATCTAACAAACTCCCACTTGATCTAGTGCCAATTGGCTACATATCTAAGTCCTATCTTCTCAAGGTGGGCTTCGATCTTCTGCTGGCCTAATGACTTTGTCAGCGGATCTGCCACATTGTCTATGGAGTCGATTCTCTTGACCTCGATATAACCCTTTTTAAGGTAATCACGAATCAGATGGAATCGTCGCTTGATGTGCTTGGACTTCTGATGAGACTTTGGCTCCTTATCTAAGGCTATGGCACCATTATTATCGTAGTAAAGAGGTATGGCATCCGATGACATCACTCCAAGCTCTGCGGCAAACTTCTTGTACCAGAATGCCTTCTTCTTAGCTTCCGATGCAGCAATATACTCTGCCTCCATGGTGGAATCAACAATCACCGTCTGCTTGAAACTCTTTCAGCTGACTGCACCACCATTGCAAATGAACAGACTCCCAGATGTCGACTTTCGATCATCTATATCAGACATAAAGTCTGAGTCTGTATATCCCTGAATCTGGAGTTCTCCATTCTCAAAGACTAGAAACATATCCTTAGTCCTTCTCATGTACTTAAGGATACATTTCATAGAAGTTCAGTGCTCTTTGCCTGGATTTGACTGATATCTGCTTGTGACACTCACAGCATAGGCTATATCAGGTCGTGTACATAGCATGGTATACATGAGGCTCTCTATTGTCGAAGCATAAGGGATCTTGCTCATACATTCAATCTCTTCAGGTGTGCTAGGGCACATCTTCTTGGAGAGATAAATACCATGTCTAAAAGGCAATAAACCACTTTTGGAGTTTTTCATTCTAAACCTCTTTAGCACCTCCTCTATGTACATCTTCTGTGAAAGTCCCAGCATCCTATTTGGTCTATCTCTATAGACCTTAATACCCAGTATAAAGGATGCATCTCCTACATCTTTCATAGAGAACTTCTTAGATAACCATACTTTGACTGATGTCAACATGGGAATATCATTCTCAATTAGAAGGATGTCATTTACGTACAATACGAGGATGACAACTGCGCTCCCACTGATCTTTTTGAACACACATGGTTCCTCCTCGTTCTTAATGAAATCAAATATTTTGATGACATCATTGAAATGAGTATTCCAACTCTGAGATGCTTGCTTAAGTCCATAAATGGACCTTTGCAGCTTACAGATCCTGTGATCATCATCACTGGATGTGAAACCAAGCAGCTGTTCTATATAGATATCTTCCTCAAGATATCCATTTAAGAATGCCGTTTTCACATCCATCTGCCATATTTCATAATCAAAATAGGCTGTAATAGCAAGCAATGTGCAGATAGATTTTAGCATGGCTACGGACGAGAAGGTATCCTGATAGTCAATACTTTCGCACTGACTATAACCTTTCACTACGAGCCTAGCCTTGAATGTCTCTACATTCTCATCTGCACCTATCTTTCTCTTGAAGATCCATTTATATCCAATAGGTACAATACCTTCAGATGGAGCTACCAAGGTCCAGACTTGGTTTGAGTGCATTGAGTCAATTTCTGATCTTATTGCCTTTAACCATTTGTCGGAGTCGATATCTGATATCACCTCATCATAGGTCTTAGGGTCATCACCATGAGCCCCATTTTTCGTGAACATTTCCTCTACATCCCCTTGTATGGTATCTAAGTACCTTTCAGGAGGACAGAAAATCCCAGTCGATCCACGAGGTGGAAGAAGTTGTGTTAAGACTGGTTCTGATTGATTAGGTTCCTCAGGTTCTTTAGCTCGTTGCTCTTGGGAGATATTCTCCTTGAGCTTAATTATTCTTCCGATGCCACTGTTGGTGCAAAAATCCGCTTGCGCCGGAGAAGCTAGAGTCGAGGGAGTCACGGTCGCCGTCGGGACCTGCAAAGAAAGTCTAAACTGGAGGTGGGGTTGCTCCGGCAAGACCCTCCGATGCTCAAGTCAGTTCTCTACCTCAACAAGAATGGAGTGCTCGAACGGAGAATTTTGCAGAGTTTTGAGGTAAAAATGAGAGCTTATAGAATAACGTATCTGGGGTTTCCCTTTTATAGATGGAGGGGGCAACAGATTGATAGCGACGCCTGTAACCGTCTGATAGTGGGCCGCCCAGAGTTAGGAGGAATTTATTGCGGAGGGTAGTGGAGTGGGGTCGTGGCTATCATCGTGGCTCGCCACGTGGAATCAGTTACGGAGACTGGAGTGGCGTCCGCTGTCGTGACTCATCAGGGAGTGGGGGACTCGCACAGAATCCACCGTAGGGAGTGGAGCAGGGTCATGGCCGTTAATACAGCCTGTCAGGGAGTAATGGGGCTACGCAGGGTCCGCCGCAGAGAGTGGAGCAGTGGTGTCCGTTACTGTGGCTTGTCAAGGGATCCAGACTTGTTGGCCGAAGTTCGGTTGGAGTCGGTAGTGAGGCCCAGCACCCGTAGGAGTTTGGACGAGGTCTTCTTGCTGTTGGGGGTCGTAGGCGGAGTTTGGCTCCCATAGGAGTCCGGGAGGAGACTTCCTGCAATTGAAATAAAAAATGAAGTTCGGCTCCCGTAGGAGTCTGGACAAGGCTTACCAGCGGCAGAAGTCTTGGACGGAGCCCGACTCCTGTAGGAGTCCGGGCGAAGTCCTCCTTGCTGCCGAAATCACGGACGGAGCCCGGCTCCCGTAGGAGTCCGGCTGAAGTCTTCCTTGCTGTAGAACTCACGGACGGAGCCCGGCTCCCGTAGGAGTCCGGGCGAAGTCCTCCTTGCTGTAGAACTCGCGGACGGAGCCCGGCTCCCGTAGGAGTCCGGGCGAAGTCTTCCTTGCTACAGAAATCGCGGACGGAGCCCAGCTCCCGTAGGAGTCCGGGCGAAGTCCTCCTTGCTGTAGAACTCGCGGACGGAGCCCGGCTCCCGTAGGAGTCCGGGCGAAGTCTTCCTTGCTACAGAAATCGCAGATGGAGCCCAGCTCCCGTAGGAGTCCGGGCGAAGTCTTCCTTGCTGCAGAAATCGCGGATGGAGCCCAGCTCCCGTAGGAGTCCGGACGAAGTCCTCCTTGCTGTAGAACTCATGAACGGAGCCCGGCTCCCGTAGGAGTCCGGGCAAAGTCTTCCTTGCTGCAGAACTAGCAGACGGAGCTCGGCTCCCGTAAGAGTCCGGGCGAAGTCTTCCTTGCTGCAGAAATCGCAGACGGAGCCCGGCTCCCGTAGGAGTCCGGGCGAAGTCCTCCTTGCTGTAGAACTCGCGGACGAAGCCCGGCTCCCGTAGGAGTCCGGGCGAAGTCTTCCTTGCTGCAGAACTCGCGGACGGAGCCCGGCTCCTGTAGGAGTCCGGGTGAAGTCTTCCTTGCTGCAGAAATCGCAGACGGAGCCCGGCTCCCGTAGGAGTCCGAGCGAAGTCCTCCTTGCTGTAGAACTCGCGGATGGAGCCCGGCTCCTGTAGGAGTCCGGGCGAAGTCCTCCTTGCTGTCGAAATCGCGGACGGAGCCCGGCTCCCGTAGGAGTCCGGGCGAAGTCTTGCTGCCGAAATCGCGGACAGAGCCCGGCTCCCGTAGGAGTCCGGGCGAAGTCTTCCTTGCTGTAGAACTCGCGGATGGAGCCCGGCTCCCGTAGGAGTCCGGACGAAGTCCTCCTTGCTGTAGAACTCGCGGACGGAGCCCGGCTCCCGTAGGAGTCCGGGCGAAGTCCTCCTTGCGGTAGAAGTTGCGGACGGAGCCCGGCTCCCGTAGGAGTCCGGGCGAAGTGATGGGGGTTCACCAATAGTTGTCAAAAAATGGAAGAGACTCGCGAGGGTCGACCCCGCCAAGAACTTCGACCGAGGGTATTTTATGCCCAACACCAGTCCCCCAACTTCCGAGTTTGAATTTCGAATGAAGGAAGTACGGAGAAGTTGTCGCAGCCGAAGTTCTCCCCCTGACATCCGGGCGCAACCGTCCTCGGATATGTCGGCATTTAATGCGCGCATGCCAGAGCCCTTTTTCCGATTATGGTGACCCGAAGAGTCTTTTCGGAACTCCCACCAAGATGTGATCCCAAGCGTCGCGCCATAGAAATTTGCGAACAGTCAATCCTCGATAGCGGCGAGTGGGACACGCAGGACACGTGGCAAGCACCGGTTGGACTAAAGATGTCCGCCATCACAATTGTGCTAAGATCCGCTGCCTATTTAAACCCCTACCCTTCCCTCGGGGCTTTACTCCACCAAAAGGACGGCACCTTTCTTCCGTCTGAGAGCCTAGCTACTCAGCCACTCCCTCGGTGTCCCTGCCAACTCCGAGCGTCCTCTGCACCGATCTTTGCCGTCTTCAGCCCCCCGATTCCTCTCTAAGGGGTTTCCCCACCATGTCCTCCACCCCGGAGGCCATCCTCAAGGGGATGTCGAGGGCTTGGAGGAAGGCAAGGAGGAGAACAGCGGTCTGTGAGTTCTCCGATCATCGAGCGGCCGCTGAAGCTCTCCGTCGTTTCAAAGGGGGCTCGAGGAAGAATTCCTTCAACAACAGGGGTTTAATAACGAGGACCGTCGGTAAAGGTGTTCTGCCCGAGAATTTTGGAGTAGCAAGGCGGGGTGAAATCGGTCAGGAGGGCAGAGCTGTCGTCACGAGTTGTGGCGGGATCCTTGATGTCGTCGGGGCCAAGGGACCAGAAGCGGTCGGCGTCGATGGTGGGGCAGTAAAGCTCGTTGCCGGGGTGGTGGAAGTAGCGCATGCCGACCTTGCCGAAGCATTTTGGATGGCGGCTGTCGTGGAGCATTCGGTGATGGCGCATATCTCTAGCGCCACCGCTGCCTCCAGGGTGACTCCGGTTCTTCTTGAAACAGGTCTTCGTCGCCGCTGCCATTGCCCTTACTGCCCCCTGGAATCTATCCCATCCTTTTCCCCTGGGGTTGGGACTTCGGAGATGGAGCGAAACGAGGCAGGGCGAGAGCCGATAGGCCTGCTACACGCACTGGAAAATGCGGCTGGGAAGGACAGAGACGGGAAGAGAAGTTTGCAGCTTGAAGCGGCCTCCGGTGTGTCCTTTCCAAGCCGTGTTCTCAAGCCTTGTAATAATGTATTCTTTTCTGGCCCTCCGGGTCTTGTAACGTACATCTTGTTAGTTGAAAAATGAAAAAGAGATTTTGTTACCTCGTCCGCACCTTACATCGAATTGTTGCCTGTCGAACTTCCTTCTTCTTCTTTCTTCTCTCTTCCCCTTTTTTTTTTTTTTTTTTGACGTCGTCCTAAGGTCACCGGTGGCCCTTTTATCCATGTTGAATTGTCGTTTGCCGAGCTCTTTTTCGACTTTTACATCGTTCGAAGGTATCCGATTGCCATCGTATCAACCCATCTCTTCCGTCGGTGGCCGCAGGCTCGCCTGGGGCCATTCTGGTTTGGTGTCCCCCTCAGGGCTTGAGCTCGAAGGTCTGAGCTTTTGTCACCCTGAGGAAGTTGTCCTATTTTGCGTCGAAAGCTTCCTTGAAAGTTGGGACTCCTGATGGGAGCCCCAATCCTTGCTGTGATAGGGTTCTCTACTCCTTGGACGCTGTTTGTTTTCCAATCGTCGCTAATGTGGTCCATCGTCTTCCTTTTTCTTTTCGCTTGGAATTTTTCTCCGCTCTCAGCGAGGCTACGGGAGTTCGGCTCCCGTAGGCGAAGTCAGGGCGAAGTTCGGCTCCCGTGGGAGTCTGGACGAAGATCACCAGCAGTTAAAGTTGGTGACGGAGCCCGGCTCCCGTAGGAGTCCGGGCGGAGTCTTCCTGCGATTAAAGTAAGGTGCGAAGTCCGGCTCCCGTAGGAGTCCGGATGAAGTCCTCCTTGCGGTAGAAGTTGCGGACGGAGCTCGGCTCCCGTAGGAGTCTGGGCCTTCGACTTCGCTCAATCTAGGGCGAGGTTCTCCTCCTATCCTTAGCAGGGCTGTGGGGGCATGTATGGGCATTGCAGGGCCTCTTCCCCCATCCGGTCTAAATGGAACCGGACCTTCGACCTTGCTCAAGTTAGGGCGAGGTTCTCCTCCCATCCCTAACAGGGTTGTGGGGGCGCATATGGGCGTTGCAGGGCCTCTCCCCCCATCCGGTCTAAATGGAACCGGGCCTTCGACTTTGCTCAAGTTAGGGCGAGGTTCTCCTCTTGTCCCTAACAGGGTTGTGGGGGCGCATATGGGCGTTGCAGGGCCTCTCCCCCCATCCGATTTAAATGAAACCGGGCCTTCGACTTTACTCAAGTTAGGGCGAGGTTCTCCTCCTGTCCCTAACAGGGCTGTGGGGGTGCATATGGGCGTTGCAGGGCCTCTCCCCCCATCCGATCTAAATAGAATCGGGCTTTCGACTTTGCTCAAGTTAGGGCGAGGTTCTCCTCCTGTCCCTAACAGGGCTGTGGGGGCGCATATGGGCGTTGCAGGGCCTCTCCCCCCATCCGGTCTAAATGGAACCGGGCCTTCGACTTTGCTCAAGTTAGGGCGAGGTTCTCCTCCTGTCCCTAACAGGGCTGTGGTGGCGCATATGGGCATTGCAGGGCCTCTCCCCTCATCCGGTCTAAATGAAATCAGGCCTTTGACTTTACTCAAGTTAGGGCGAGGTTCTCTTCCTGTCCCTAACAGGGCTGTGGGGGCGCATATGGGCGTTGCAGGGCCTCTCCCCCCATCCGGTCTAAGTGAAATCGGGCCTTCGACTTTGCTCAAGTTAGAGCGAGATTCTCCTCCTGTCCTTAACAGGGCTGTGGGGGCGCATATGGGCGTTGCAGGGCCTCTCCCCCCATCCGGTCTAAATGGAACCGGGCCTTCGACTTTGCTCAAGTTAGGGCGAGGTTCTCCTCCTGTCCCTAACAGGGCTGTGGGGGCGCATATGGGCGTTGCAGGGCCTCTCCCCCCATCCGGTCTAAGTGGAGCCGGGCCTTCACTTTGTCGGGATGAGGTTTTCCTTTCGCTTTTGATACAGTTTGTTTGAATTGTCCAAAGACATATAGGTATGCAATTTTCAATTAAAATAAAGTTACTGGTAGTACATCCGTAAGTTTTTCGAGCTCCACGATCGCGGGAGGTCGGCCCCTCCGAGTTTCTTAAGATAATAAGTTCTGGGCCGGACTACTTCTTTGACTTCATACGGTCCTTCCCAGTTTGGGGTGAGTTTTCCTCGGTCCTGAGGTTGCGAGACAGAGGCTCGTCGAAGCACTAGATCTCCCGCTCTAAAGGCTTTGTTCTTGACCCGGGCGTTGTAATATCGAGCGACTTTCTGTCTGTAGGTTGCCATTCGAACCTGAGCTATCTCCCGTCTTTCTTCCAGCAGGTCGAGGTTGGCTCTAAGACTTTGTGAATTTTGATGTTCGTCGAACAACACGACTCGTGCCGACGGAAGTTTAAGCTCAATCGAGATGATGGCTTCCGCACCGAAGGCTAAAGCAAAAGGGGTCTCCCCCGTAGGTAGCCTCTGGGTAGTTCGATACGCCCACAACACATGATAAAGTTCGTCCGCCCAAGTTTCCTTTGCTTTTTCAAGCCTTGTTTTAATCCCCTGTAAAAGGGTTCTGTTGGTCACCTCAGCTTCGCCGTTCGCCTGGGGATGGGCTATTGATGTGAAGTTGTGGGAGATGTTTAGATCTTCACAGAATTCGACGAATTTTGCTCCCGCAAATTGCCGTCCATTATCAGTGATTAGGGTTCTAGGCAGACCGAACCTACACACGATCGACTTCCAGACGAAATCTTGCACTTTTGCTTCTGTGATTTTCGCTAGTGGTTCGGCTTCAACCCATTTGGTGAAGTAGTCGATCGCTACAAGGAGGAACTTCCTTTGCCCAGACGCCATGGGGAAGGGGCCAAGTATGTCCATCCCCCTTTGCGCAAAAGGCCATGGGGCACTCAAGGGTGTGAGCTCGGTGGCGGGCTGTCTCTGGACGTTGGCGTATCTCTGACATCGATCATACTTTTTGACATATTCAATCGAATCATGATGCATCGTTGGCCAGTAATATCCTTGGCGGAGCAACTTATGGGATAAAGATCTAGCCCCCAAATGGTTTTCGCAAATTCCTTCATGTACTTCCCACAAGGCGTAGTCAGCTTCCGAGGGCCGGAGACATTTCAAGAGGGGCAGGGAGTATGATCTCTTGTACAATTTGCCCTTATAAAGGATGTACTGGAAGGCTTGATTTCGGAGCTTCCGAGCTTCCTTCGCATCCTGGGGGAGAACTCCATCTCTGAGATAGATTATCAGTGGGTCGACCCAGCTGGGCTCGTGGTCAATCTCCATCACGGGCCGTGATTCTTCTGTACTCGGGTGTTTTAGAACTTCAAAGAGGACGCCTTTGGGCAATTCGGCCGGAGCCGACGTCGCCAGCTTGGAGAGAAGGTCAGCCCTGGTATTTTCCAACCTTGGGATCTGTCTAATGTTGAAGCTGCTAAAGGCGGGGGTGAGCTCCTTTACCTTCTCAAGGTATTTGGCCATACTGTCCTCCCGCGCTTCGTAACTCCCGCTGACCTGCCCCACCACCAGCTGAGAGTCACTGTGCACCCAGAGCTGACTTATTCCCAGCTCTCTGGCGATCCTTAGTCCTGCATTCAGAGCTTCGTATTCCGCTCCATTGTTTGTTGCGGAGAACTCGAAATGCAGAGCGTATTCCGCGATGACTCCCTCCGGACTGACCAAGATCAGGCCCGCACCTGCACCCGACATGTTGGAAGATCCGTCCACATAGAGGGCCCAAAAGCGATTAGCGAGATCAGCCTCTTCTTCGGGGGAGTTCGATTGGGACTTTCGGTCGTCAACTTCGCTTTGTTCAGGTTCAGCCTCCTCTGGAATGGTACACTCTACTATGAAATCTGTCAGTATTTGGGCCTTTACTGCTGGCCTGGGTCGATAGTGGATGTCGAATTCCGTGAACTCGATCGCCCATTTCACCATCCTCCCGGAGGTATCCGCCCGGTGCAAAACCGCCTTGATTGGTTGGTTGGTGAGTAGCGTCACGGTGTGCCCTTGAAAGTAGGGTCGGAGTCTCCGGGCTGCAATCAACAAGGCGTAAGACAATTTTTCTAGTTTGGTGTACCTGGTCTCGGCGTCCCTCAACATGCGGCTAACATAGTAGATCGGCCGCTGGACTTTCGTCTCCTCTTTGACAAGGACGGCCGTGAGGGCCATGGGAGAGACCGCCAGGTATAAAAATAGCTCCTCCCCAGGTTCAGGCTTTGCTAATAGCGGGGGTGATCCAAGGTAGCTCCTTAATTCTTCGAACGCCTGTTGGCACTCAGAGGTCCAACAGAAGTTCTTCGGCTGCTTGAGGGTTTGAAAGAAGGGCAAGCACCGTTCGGCCGACCTTGCGACGAAGCGATTAAGGGCCGCTATCCTCCCCGTGAGGCGCTGAATCTCTTTTATCAACTTTGGGGTGGCCATCTCCTGGATGGTGCGAATTTTCTCTGGATTGGCCTCGATCCCGCGCCCTGATACCATGAAGCCTAGGAACTTTCCTGAGGTTATGCCAAAAGCGCATTTAGTTGGGTTCAGCTTCATTCTATATTTCCGGAGAGCGTCGAAGGTCTCCTCGAGGTCGGCGACATGATCTCTGGAAGATTTGCTTTTTACGAGCATGTCGTCCACGTAGACCTCCATGTTACGGCCGATCTGCTCCTTGAAGATTTTATTCACCAACCGCTGGTAGGTTGCGCCCGCATTCTTGAGGCCGAAAGGCATGATCCTGTAACAGTAAAGGCCACGATTAGTGATGAAAGCTGTCTTTTCTTCATCTTCCGGTGCCATTCTAATTTGATTATAGCTGGAGAACGCGTCCATGAAGGTGAAGAACTCATGGCCCGAGGTCGCGTCCACCAGTTGATCGATTCTGGGAAGGGGGTAGCTGTCCTTCGGACAGGCCTTATTCAGCTTTTTGAAGTCTATGCACATCCTCCACTTGCCGTTTGCCTTTTTGACCAGGACAACATTGGAAATCCAATCAGGATAATTGACTTCCTTAATGAATCCGGCCTTAAGGAGCTTATCCACTTCCTCGGCTATCACCTTCTGCCTCTCCGGAGCATGACTTCGAATTTTCTCTTTCATCGGTCGATGCTTTGGATCGACGGCCAGATGATGCTCTATGACTTCCGTGTCGATCCCTGGCATGTCTGCTGGAACCCAAGCAAAAATGTCCGCATTCTTTTGTAGAAAATCAATGAGACGCGTCCGCACCTCCTCCCCTAGGTTGGAGTCGATCATTGCTACATGCTCCGCGTTCCCGTCGTTCAAAGGGATTGGTACCAGATCTTCGATTGGGGCACCCCTCTCTTCGGTGAGGTCATCGCGAGCGTCCAGTCCATCGACGGGGCAGGAGTCAGATTGATCGCCTCTTTGCAAGGTTATATTGTAGTAGTGTCTGGCCAGGGCTTGGTCTCCCCGGACCTCTCCGGTCCCCTGGTTGGTGGGGAACTTCAACTTCAAATGGTAGGTCGATACGACAGCTCGGAGAGCATTGAGGCCAGATCGGCCGAGGATTGCATTATAGGCAGATGACGCCTTCACCACCAAGAAATTCACCAGAGCCCTGAATTGCCTTGGATATTGACCTGCGGCCACAGTCAAAGTTATTATTCCTTCCATCGGAATGGCGTCGCCGGTAAACCCTACCAAGGAGGAGCTAATCGACCTCAGATGACCGTCAAGAGTGGACATTCTTGAAAAGGTGTCGTAGAACAAGATGTCGGCCGAACTTCCATTGTCGACAAGAATGCGACGGACGTCATAGTTTGATATATTCAAGGAAACTACGACCGCATCGTTATGAGGGAATTGGACTCCCTGAGTGTCTTCTTCAGTGAAGGTTATGGGCTCTTCAGTCTTTTATCACTTGGGGGATACAGTCGGTATGTTGGTCATTTTCTGCCGGGATCCTCCCGAGATGGTATTGGCGGAATCCGTCGGAGGCCGATCGTCTGGCCACTCCATGCTGGCAACCATAGTCGGAGAATGCGGGGCCTGGGAAACCAAAGGCGAGATCGGGGTTCGGGATATGGCTGCGGAGGCCGTGGGTAGCTGCGCAGATGCTTCGCGAGAAGGCTTTAGGCGAGGATCTCGTGGGGGAAAGAAGGAGTGGGTGCCGGAGGAGATGATCGGAGGCGGCTCCGTTGAGCGCTCTTTTAAGAACAAAGGTACTGCGAAGACACAAAGCCCTTCCTCTAGCGCCAATCCTGTTGGTGCAAAAATTTGCTTGCGCCGGAGAAGCTGGAGTCGAGGGAGTCACGGTCGCCGCCGGGACCTACAAAGGAAGTCTAAACCGGAGGTGGGGTTGCTCCGGCAAGACCCTCCGACGCTCAAGTCAGTTCTCTGCCTCAACAAGAATGGAGTGCTCGAACGGAGAATTTTGCAGAGTTTTGAGGTAAAAATGAGAGCTTATAGAATAACGTATCTGGGGTTTCCCTTTTATAGATGGAGGGGGCAACAGATTGATAGCGACGCCTGTAATCGTCTGATAGTGGGCCGCCCAGAGTTAGGAGGAATTTATTGCGGAGGGTAGTGGAGTGGGGTCGTGGCTATCATCGTGGCTCGCCACGTGGAATCAGTTACGGGGACTGGAGCGGCGTCCGCTGTCGTGACTCGTCAGGGAGTGGGGGACTCGCACAGAATCCGCCGTAGGGAGTGGAGCAGGGTCATGGCCGTTAATACAGCCTGTCAGGGAGTAATGGGGCTATGCAGGGTCCGCCGCAGAGAGTGGAGCAGTGGTGTCCGCTACTGTGGCTTGTCAGGGGATCCAGACTTGTTGGCTGAAGTTCGGTTGGAGTCAGTAGCGAGGCCCGGCACCCGTAGGAATTTGGATGAGGTCTTCTTGCTGTTGGGGGTCGTAGGCGGAGTTCGGCTCCCGTAGGAGTCCGGGCGGAGACTTCCTGCAATTGAAATCAAAAATTAAGTCTGGCTCCTGTAGGAGTCTGGACAAGACTTACCAGTGGCAGAAGTCGTGGATGGAGCCCGGCTCCTGTAGGAGTCTGGGCGAAGTCCTCCTTGCTGCCGAAATCGCGGACGGAGCCCGGCTCTCGTAGGAGTCCGGGCGAAGTCTTCCTTGCTTTAGAACTCGCGGACGGAGTCTGGCTCCCGTAGGAGTCGGGCGAAGTCCTCCTTGCTGTAGAACTCGCGGACGGAGCCCGGCTCCCGTAGGAGTCCGGACGAAGTCTTTCTTGCTGCAGAAATCGCAGACGAAGCCCGGCTCCCGTAGGAGTCCGGGCGAAGTCTTCCTTGCTGCAGAAATCACGGACGGAGCCCGGCTCCCGTAGGATTTCGGGCGAAGTCCTCCTTGCTGTAGAACTCGCGGACGGAGCCCGGCTCCCGTAGGAGTCCGGGCGAAGTCTTCCTTGCTGCAGAACTCATGGACGGAGCCCGACTCCCGTAGGAGTCCGGGCGAAGTCTTCCTTGCTGCAGAACTCGCGGACGGAGCCCGACTCCCGTAGGAGTCCGGGCGAAGTCTTCCTTGCTGTAGAAATCGCGGACGGAGCCCGGCTCCCATAGGAGTCCGGGCGAAGTCTTCCTTGCTGCAGAACTCGCAGACGGAGTCCGGCTCCCGTAGGAGTCCGGGCGAAGTCTTCCTTGCTGCAGAAATCGCGGATGGAGCCCGGCTCCCGTAGGAGTCCGAGCGAAGTCCTCCTTGCTGTAGAACTCGCGGACGGAGCCCGGCTCCCGTAGGAGTCCGGACGAAGTCCTCCTTGCTGCCGAAATCGCAGACGAAGCCCGGCTCCCGTAGGAGTCCGGGCGAAGTCTTCCTTGCTGCCGAAATCACGGACGGAGCCCGACTCCCGTAGGAGTCCGGGCGAAGTCTTCCTTGCTGTAGAACTCGCGGACAGAGCCCGGCTCCTGTAGGAGTCCGGGCGAAGTCCTCCTTGCTGTAGAACTCGCGGACGGAGCCCGGCTCCCGTAGGAGTCCGGGCGAAGTCCTCCTGTGGTAGAAGTTGCGGATGGAGCTCGGCTCCCGTAGGAGTCCGGGCGATGTGACGGGGGTTCACCAACAGTTGTCGAAAAATGGAAGAGACTCGCGAGGGTCGACCCCGCCAAGAAGTTCGGCCAAGGGTATTTTATGCCCAACAGCCACCATCTTGAATAAACTGTTTTTCAAGAAAAATAGTATTTCGACTCACAATCATATTGTGGTCTTCCGAAATATAAAAATAGTATCCTAATGACTCTTTAGGATATCCTATGAATCAAGCTCTAAAAGACCTGAACTCTAACTTGTCCGTCTGTTGTCTCTTGACATGAGCCGAACAACCCCAAATTCTAAGATGATTCAGACTTGACTTCTTACCATACCATATCTCATATGGTGTGGTAGGAATGATTTTAGAGAGAATCCTATTCAATACATAAATTGCTGTCATGAGATAATATCCCCAAAGAAATTCGGAGAGGTCCGTGAAGCTCATCATGGAACGGATCATATCTAATAGGGTCTGATTTCTCCATTCTGAAACCCCATTGAGTTGAGGCATTCCAGGTGGAGTCCATTGAGAGACTATACCATTGTCCTTAAGATAGTCTAAGAACTCCCGACTAAGGTATTTACCTCCTCGATCTGATCGAAGAACCTTAATGGACTTTCCTGTTTGGTTTTCTACCTCATGTCTGAATTCTTTGAACCTTTCAAAAGCTTCAGACTTGTGTTTCATTAGAAATACATATTCGTACCTAGACATATCATCGGTAAAGGTAATGAAGCAGACGTAGTTGCCTCTAGCCGGCACATCAAATGGGCCGCACACATCCGTATGTACTAGGGCAAGTAGGTCTGTGGCCCTTTCCCCATGTCCCACAAAAGGAAGCTTGGTCATTTTGCCTTGAAGGCATGATTCACAAACTGGATGTGACTCGAAAGTCAACGGACTCAATAGCCCGAATTTCTTCAATTTGTTAACCCTGTCTTCCGCTATATGACCTAGCCTTAGGTGCCATAGATACTTATCATTTAGACTATCTCTAGGCCTTTTAATTTCTATGGCATTCACATTTTACTCAATATTAAATACAGGTACATCAATATGTAGCTGATAGAGACTGTTAATAAGAAAACCATCTGCAACTTTATTATTTTCATAAAAAATATTACAATGATCCTTATGAAAGCTAATCACATAGCCTTCTTGTGCTAAACATGAAACAGAAATCAAATTCCTGCTTACTGCAGGCACATAATAACAATCTCTTAAAACTAAATCTAATCCTAACGGTAATTACAGAGGGTGGATTTTCATGACCACAGCAGCAACTCTTGCTCCGTTCTCGATGCGTAGGATCATCTCCCCATCCCTCAGCCTCCTACTCTCCTCAAAATCCTGCATAGAAGTGCACAAATGAGCACTAGAACCAGAGTCAAGCACCCAACTGGATGCAGAAAAAATCGTAAGATTAGATTCTAAAATGAGCATACCTCCAGAAGGACCATCCTTCTTGTTCTTCAGGGTGGTCAGGTACTGAGGACAGTTCTACTTTCAATGGCCGTCTGATTGGTAGTGGAAATATTTTTCATTATCAGCAGGCTTCTTCTTCGGTTCTGTCTTCTTCTTCTTGCCATCCACCTTCTACTTCTTTGCAGACTTCTTTTTCTTTCTAAAAGACTTTCTCTTGGAAGAAGTCTACTTCACAGTAAGAACTGAGCCTTTTGAACCCTTCATAGAAAGCGCAGCCATAACCAGCATGTTCATTAACTCGGCTAAGGTACACTGCATCTTATGCATATGAAAGTTCATGATGAATTGACCATATGCATCGGACAAGGACTGAAGGATCACATCAATCTGAAAATTCTTATCTAAGATGATACCAAGCTTCTCAAGCTCCTCAAGATCTTTAATCATTGTCAAATAATAATCTTGGACTGACTGCCCATCACGCATCTTGGCCTTAAAAAGTCTTTGACAGACTTGATACTTGGCCGCGCGACTCTGTTCATCAAACAACTCTTGCAGGTGAGCCAACATTTGGTGGGTAGTCAAAATGTTCTCATGTTGGCGCTGCAAGTCATCAGACATTGCACCCAACATGTAGTACCTTGCTTTGTTATCATCATCTATCCACTTTTTTAGAGACGCTCTCTGTTCAGCAGTCAGACGTGTTGGCATGGCAGGTGGGTCCTGGTCCAAGACATGAGTTAATTTTTTAAAACCCAAAATAATTATGTAGTTCCTCAACTAGTTTTTGAAATTGGGTCTAGTCAATCTGTGGGTGTCTAATATTTTGGTCAGGGGGTTTGAGGCAGACATATTTCCTGTAGAGAGTCAAAAGTTTCTAGTTAAATTTTGTAATCAGACTTAACCAATTTGTTTAGGAGTTTTATTTTTAAACAAATTAGGCTCCCATTATTTTCTCAGATCCCTACACTCTCTTGGTATAGATGTGAAAATCTCCGTGATCAGTGATTTTTAGTGGGTGGTGCGGTCTCACCGACTGGCTCACCACCTTACCTAACAGTTATTGGTGATGGGTCAACCGATGAGTGGACAACTCTTGTCTAATGATTCTCTAATCATGGTCCACCCAAAACTTGGTCTCTAATTTATGAAGCTCACCGTACCCAGAATATTGCTCCAATCCTTAGTTAAGTCAGACCCACCATTTGCACGAACTAGATTCCTGATTGGGTCCCTCACCGTATCCAAAATATTGAGCCCAACCCATCCTCTAATTCATAGCATCCAATGCCTAATGGACATGGTTGCGTCTTTCCGATGCAATTGAGCCACTGTAACCAGCTGAGAACAATCAACCCCGGGAAGGGCCCGCACATCCACAATGGTGGAAGACCTAGACTTAATATTTTCTTAGGGAGATTTGATTTAGGTCTCATTAAACTTAACTTGACATAGTCATAATAATTATGACTAACCTAGTGGTATGGGTTAGCTCGAATTGTTAGCCACCTCTAATCAGAACTGAGTCGACACATATGGCCAGGTAAGTGAGACCGGTGGGAGGGATATGCCATTAACTCGACAAGAACGCATTCGAGTCGAGTAGCTCCCAATTAAAAATCACTCGGTCACATCTACCCAACTTACCTTAGACACCAAATTATCAAACCAGAACTAATTGGGTTAGCCTACAATCCAGGCTCTAACCACTAAGCCAAATTAGGTCTTAACTTGATCGAGTCACATCTAAATGTGATTCGATCTTGACCTAGACTTAATCCTATTAGGCTGGTCAATTATTAACTTTCATGATCTCACCTAACCAACTCTTGATTCGGTTTGATCAACCGCTAGACCTAATTGAGCTACCCAAGCCCGAACCCAATTTTATGAAAATGTCTTAGATCTGAAAATCTCAATTTTAGACCTAACTTAATTTTTTAAGCTTAATTTATTAATTAAGTTTGGGTTCATAAACAAAGCATGTAAAATAAATTCTAGGATTTTAGGATCTAGGATTTTGCAGAAAAGTAAGTTTTGATTTCTGATTAAGGATGAACGTGCGGCACCCCTACACGTCATATGAACACCCCATTGAATGGGAAGAGAGGGTCTTAAAATCCTACTTTATTCTTATGACCAGATGGCCATGAGGAATATCTTAATCAGAAATATAAATTTAACTATAAAACTAGTTAGATCTAAATTAACATATCACATATACAATTTAAGATCTAACTAATACATGCTTTGCATACATCTCATGTATAAAAAATTAATCTAATTAATATATTTTCAGATCTGATACATCACATGTAATATCTGAAAAATAAGATTTAAATTGAACTATTCAAAATTAAATCTATTCTAGACAAGTTACTAGAATAATTCTACAACTAGTCTAGGCATGCAGCAGATCAATTTTATGGAAAAACTAAAATTTTATTTTTTATTTTTTGATCTAATTATAATACTTATAATATCAAAAAAATAAAGAATAAATTAGATTTAATTTATATTTTAATCTTATTAAAATATAAGACTTAAAACTATTCATGGTTCAACTAATCCTAGTCTAGTCATGCATCTTATGCATGTTAGATCTTCTTAGATTTAATTTTTAAATATTTTAATTTTAGATCCTATCATATCTGATGTGACATCTAAAATCTTTAATATCAGATAAATAAAAATTAAAATTAGATCTAAAATAGAGCCAACAACTTGGCTCTGATACCAGTTGAAGGAGGAAAACTGCTTTTCCTCGTAGGATCTTCCAGATTTCACCAAATCTGGGGCAGAATATATTTAAAAATTTTTATCCTATATGTATTTCAGATCTAAATCTCTAGATATAATATTATTATTAGATATTTCAAATCTAAAATTAAATCTAAAACTATGATGAAAGAAGAAATACCTCAAGGGTAATCTGATTACCCTGTAGATGATCTCTGCATAGCCCGAGGTTCTGATGTAGGCACGCAAGTGCCTGGCCTCTACTAGTATCCACTTGGGTAGAATCTGAAACATCTTCTCCTTGCAAATCTATGCTCCAAAAATTAGATCTAAATCTGATTAGGAAGATCTTCAAAAGTCTTCCTGAAGTTGGAGCAGCAGCCTGTCAAAGAAGTCCTGCAGCCTTCTGTTCCAGGCGTCACCACGCCTTGGATCTTTGTCAGATGGATGTCCAACTCTTTGATCATGAATAGGGGAGGAAGGAGAGTAGGGAGGATGTGGAGAAGAGGGGAGGGGGTGGCAGCTATTGGGTTTTGTGCATAAAATAACTTCTACCTTGAAACCCTAGGTGCAGCAGGGTTTATATAGACCCTGTATGCTGCGCAGTGCCACATCATTCAACCAATCAAAAAATTCCAATAAATTCTGAAAAAAATTTGATTGATGGAGTGATATCATTTGATTATATCAGATAAGAACTCCACCTTATCTCCAAAAGATGGCACCAACATTAGATAAGCACAAATAGAGGTGGCGCCCAAGAGTTTAAATTGATCAAGACTCTCCAATCCTTATCCACTTGGGGTGCCCAATTTAATCCAATTGGGCTCACACCATAATCTGATTATGACACCCAATTCAATTGAGTTTTGACATGTGGACACTCCACAAAAATCTTTCAATGAGCTATCTTCAGTTTAAGATCCATATGTCAACATTTGACAGATGTCCTAAAATGAAATTGACAGGTGACAGGAATTAGCAGGTGCTTATTTTAAATTCATTTGATGAATTAAGACAAGCCTTTTCTGAGCTGGACAAGCTTCATTTAGACTAAGAGAAATCTTCCAAAGGTTCTCTGGGTGAGTCAAATCACATTTAGCTCAGTAGAGACAGAAAAGATTACACGAGGAGAAAGTTAGGCTCAATCGTGTGCTAGCACGATTTTCTTGAACCTAATTGGATCTTATCCAAATCAATTGGGTTAGCCCAATTGATGACATCCAGATCCTAACCCTTATTCATGTGACCCAGTTAGGTTCAATTCTATATGGTAATGAGACATGTTGTGATCTCATCATCGACATCATCGAAATTCCTTTCGATGGACCAGAACTCTTCTGATTCAGACAATTAGAATGATCGATCATCAATATCATTCTAATTGCTCTCAAAATTCACCAGTGACACCTAGCAATATGTGGTGGCAACCCATCAGAACTGAAGATGAACCTCTCGGTGTAGCTACCTGTGTGATTGAGTTCCTCTATTATGAGTCCCGACTGAATTAGGGTTAAGGTGAACTTGTGAAACCCAACATCAGTCATATGAGTTAATCGATCGATCCGAGTCTGATGTGAAATCTTAATGAAAAACTCTTTTCTATTATTTCACTCTGCCATGGTCATGGGCTTAAGGACTCGATCTTTCAATTATCATAGGATTACTCCTCTCATCTATCGAGGTTGAAAGATCCCATCTTGGTGCGACCTAGTTCCTACAATGAATATGCTATAGTCAACATACACCTCAGGATTCTAAATGGTTAAGAGATCGAGTTATGGTGTAGTCAAACTATAACACACTCAAGATAAACTGTCGATGCACCTCAGGTCAAAGAACTAGACACACAACTGCAACATCGAGCTAGTTATTGACAAGAAGGTAGACTTCCTTATGACTGCTCGAAGTGGTCACGTTCAGTACTCTCATTCTCAATGAATACCTATATTCTCGCTCTGAAGTCTCCACACCGTAGATTTAAGATACATCTATCTTAAGAAAGTGATCGTACACCAACCTTCCGGATCGATCACCATTCTCGTGATGATCCTATGGTCAGGAGCTGTTTATGAGTTAGTTATGTAAATTTATGTCTTAAATTTTTAACTCTTGAAAATATGAATTTATATTTCTACTAACTCAAAGGATGTATCACAGACACAATGTACATAATGTGATAGAAGAATAACCCTTTTATTCATTTATAGTCAAAATTATAAATTTGCCCTTAGATCTATACAGGAATGTGTCAGCCGATCTGGCATCTAGGGCACACATCTAACAGCTTCAATTATGGGATCTATTCTGTATGCTATTCTATATACAGATGCATGTCGTAGTGCATCAAAATTAACTCTATTAACTACTATATAGATAGGGTGAGTCAGAATTATATCCACATGGATCTAAGTCCGATTGTTTCAAAAATAAAAATAAAAAATAGATTAAGAGAAACTAATAAAGAGACAAAGAAATTTCAATAAAAGGACTATTTATTAATCTAATAAAATATACATAAAAAAAGATAAAAATATGATACAAGATGATTAACTCCAAGTTGAATCTTCAAGCTATGCCTGATGATAGGTATGCTTCCTTGAATCCTTCATCTTCCTCCATGCAGATAGCGGCAAGATGGCTGGAAGGCTTGGTCTAAAACTTTAAAGAAGAAAGGTAGATAGAAGTATAGAGATAATAGAGAAGACAAATAGCGGCACTAGAATTAGGACCTCTCCTATATTTGATGAAAGGAATGCTAGGGTTAAGACCTCCCTTAGACTTCTTGGGTATGGAGAAGAGAGGGAAAAAAAGGGGGACAGCAGCTAGATGACTTTTTGGTAATGAGGCTTATGGGAGATGATCTCCCAAAAGGGGCATGTGAGACTATGGGGGCTTTGAGGGTGTATTTATAGCATGGAAGCTAGGGTTTCAAGAGAGTTTTAGGCGTCGGGGTTGGCTTGCCATAATAGAAGAGAGGGGGTGCGTGCTTTGGGAGGCATGTGTAAGAAAGAAAGAACACCAAAGAGAGAGAGAGAGGGCTAGGCGCGTGAGGATGTTTTAGGATGAGAGGAGTGGGGATTATGGCAGCTTGGGACTTAAGTTTGTGTGTAAGAAAAATTTAAGAAAGGATGGGGCGGCATATGAGGTCTTTGGATGTGGCGCCAAGTTGCTTCTAGGATTTTTGGAGTGATGCCTTCAATATGAACCATTGGATGGAGTGCTCTACTTATTCTCTGTTGATTGATTATTTATGTTCACACTTAGATTTGGATGAAAGGTTATCTTCTAATCTAGGCCCTTGATGGAGAGATTACTTCTTGGCCTTTGATCTTGTTAGTTTGCATCTGATCCTTTCATGAGTAAGTCGCGTTCACACTTGAATGGGAGTCGATTATCTGGTTCACTCGAATATGAGCCAATTTGAATCCAATTTGAGTTGTATGAGCCTAAACTCTTGATTATCTATAAAACAGACTAAAGAGCATCAAATTCTTAATAAATAAGGAATAATTAAACAAAATATTATGCCTCTAAGGACTTAATCTTTGTATTTATCATACCCCCAACTTGAACTTTACTTATCCTCCAGTAAAATAGATAAATTAGTAATGTGTACCGACTCATTCTTGAATTAAAAATTATCTTAAGCACTCTTAAAAGTAGTTGATACCCAGCTAGACTATTAAAGAGGTACTTCATTGGATTACTAATTAGACCAAGTTAGTAGTTGAGTGTTAGTCATAAAAGTTTTTAGAGATCTTCTATCACCAACTCCCTACTCTACTATTTAAGTCCTTTAACTTGATGTGAGAGAGATTTATTATTTTCTTATAATTTAGTCCCGTTGTTATTATTTTTTTTCAAAAAGAGTCTAGTATAATGTCTTAGCCTCTTCAGCCTTCTAGTTGACCTTTGTAGTAAGTTTTTGGCTAATGACTCCCAAACTAGTTGACTTTAGTGCATGAGGTGTAGAACATCCTTGGACTTATTGACTAGAGTCCAAGAAGAGTTATGAGGTGAGACTGACTCTATAACAAGTTTTTTGGCATCCTCACCTTTTGACACGAACCACCCATACCCTTAGTGAGACAATGCTAAATCTTTTTTTTTTTTTTGAAAATAAGGAGAACTTTTACATACCTTGACCTTTCCACCCATACCCCCATGAAATAGATTCTTCATTGAGCTAAGTAGGAAGAAGGTTCTGAAATCACTCTAAAATTTGATCTGGTCTAAACCCTACCGTTCTTTGAATTTTCTTAATAATTTATCCCTCAGTATCTTTAAAATTATCTAGACCATTAATCATTCATTAATTAAGGTGCCTAATTAATTTCAATTCAAGATAAAATTTAGATACATAAAACTAATTATTTTTGATCATACTTGAAGACTTAATTAAATTAGTTGTTCTCCCCACCTTTCAACTTAAACGATATTGTCTTCAATGGAGGAGAGAAATAGAGTGTGATATATAAAAAGAAGAAAAAAAGGAGTTCGCTTGGCCTTTATTTATTCTTGGCTCATCCTGGGCCTTGAAAATAACAAATATAGTTCTCCCTCTAACTTGGCTGATAGTCCTTCTTGAAGTCAGATTTCTAAATAAATTAAAAAAAAATAAAAGTAAAATGGAAGAATCTGGGTTGCCTCCCAACAAGCACTAAATTTAACATCTTCAGTCGGATGCTATGATTTTGCCTATCCTGTGTCGAATATTGGATTGATAAATTTCAATAGTTTTGGATTGCTAATCTCAAAAAAATGGCTTACGATCCTTTTGTTCATAAATTCCATCAACTTGTTACTAATTTCGAAAAGATAGTTCGCGACCCCATTCTTGGACCTTTGTTTGTCAAGAATTTTTTCTATTTATTCTTCTAAAATGCTGATGAATTGAGTTTTTAGATTAGGAGTTGAGTCCAATGCAATGGGTATCGGGAGAGTGTCATTCAGTTCTAAATATGCATACTCAGGTGTGACCAAAGGCGGCTTTAATTCTGGAAGAGGTGGTGATTCTAAAGAGGGAGCTATTGGAGTAGGTATTGATTCATATTTCTTAGTCTATGGTAGGGTGGTTTTGGAATAGGGGGTATCTAGTAAAATGTTTGCATTTTCGACATTCCCATTGAAATTAAAATCATCTACTCTAAAAAGATCCCAATGTGTATGCATTGGGCCCTGAGAAATGATTCTAGGGATAGCTTTCTTTATTATATTTTTAGATATATCCATCTCAAAATAGTTTTCAGTTTGTGCATTAGGCTATTCTATGACCTTTTCACTCCTAAGTGTCATCGCATGAGTATGCTCTAGAAAGATTTCATGGGCTTTAGAGCTCTCAACCATATATTGCCTCTTCGGATCACTTATGGGCTGACCAGATAATTTTTCCTTCTCCCTCCTATTAAGTGTAGTAGTTAGCTGACTGACTTAGATCTCGACCTTAGCTATTAATTGTGTGTGGGAGTAAAGGATCTAGGTGTTTATTTCTAGCCCTTTTAATATGTGTAAAATTTTCTCTTCAAATGCTGAATTATGGATAATTGGAGAGGGTTGCTGGACATTCTGAAAGTGGTACGCTGTATAAGTTTCTTCCAGATAACTAGATTCATAGTCAACTGCTGGTTATGATGTCTTGAAAAAATTTGAATAGTTTTTCTGTTGCTCCTTGAATTGATTTTAATGATTACAAAGCATTTGAGAGAGTTTCTAATGATTTTGGCTTGAAAAAAAACTTATTGCATTTCAGAGATAAAATCGTAATTTTATCAAGACCTGATTCAGAAGCCTCAAGAGCAAGAACAAAAGATGTGCAATCTATTGGATGCAATTTCAATATTTTTGAAAGTATATTTTGTAAGAAAATTAAGTTTATATTTTTGAGTCGACCCCATGAGTCGACTCATGGCTAAAAGGGCTGAACAGCACGCAAAATTTTTGACTGGCACACTCTGTGAGTCGACCCCATGGGTCGACCCTTTGGCATGAGTCGACCCTATGAGGCAACCTCTGCTGCTCTACAGGCCAAAATTACAGAACAGTCATTTTTTGCTCTTTTCCACAGAGGTCGACCCCATGAGTCGACCCATGAGCATGAGTCGACCCAATGAGTCGACCCCTGTGACGGAAAATTTTCACAACGGCTAGTTTTTAACCCATTTTGATTGCATTTAATGCCCATTTAATGTACTCTAATAGCTCTATTTCAACCTAGATTACTCTCCACCATTATTTGAAGTTATATAAAGGGACTTAAAGGAGGGAATCAAAGAGAAGAAAGAGATTTGAAAAAGGTTCTTCAAGCATTCTTTTCAATCTCAAGCAAGAGCCCACTTAAAGAGTTCAAGAAGCTTTTATTTCAAGTTCACCAACTCCTCAAGAGCTCATTCAAGTCTCCAACCACCTTGAGGAAATCAGAAAGAGCTTCCTTCTAATTATGTAAAGTATATTTAAAGCTTTATTCGCTCATTAAAGGAGCTACATCTGTATTTCTGTGTAATTAACTGTAATACTCTTTTTGAGTTGTTGTTTTTATTTTGGAAGGGTTCCAAAATGTGGAAAGATTGATCCGAACCTTGAATCGGATTGTATTGGGTTGGCTTGTATCCGAGAAACAAGTGTTCTAGCTTGGGATAGCTAGAGTCGGAGGTTCCAACGATTGTATTCAGGTTGAATACAGTTTAGTGGATTTGAATTCCCAAGTAGGAGCTTGGAGAGTAGATGTAGGTGCAAGGTTGGCACCAAACCACTATAAATCTTCTTGTTTGTGTTGTGCTTACTTGCTCTCCTTTTAAATTTCTTTATCCTCTTGCATTCTTGCATCCAACTTATACACCTTGCATAAATTACACTCTCCATACTTATCTTGCTCATTATTAAATAATCTTCATAGTTGTAAGTTAAGTTTAAATTTTTAAAAATTCAATTCACCCTCCTTTTGGGTTGCATAGCTGGGCAACATTTTCCAATCCAGATTATAAATGTTAGAGAAAGGATTGTGATGAGCAATCTGAGTTTGGGCTTGATATGTTTGCTCATGCATAAACTTTGAGAATCGAGGTGTAGCTAGACATTCATTAGCCAAGTGGGTGGGACTCGAGCATACAGCACAAACATTATAAGGAGGCAAAGATGATGCAAGAGAGTGTCCGATATTCAATAAACGGTCAAATTTTTGGATCAACTCATCCACCTTACTATTGATCTCATAGATTTCATCTTTATTGGGTCCATAAATAGATGTATGAGGGGCATAAGTATAAAAATAAGGGGCAAAGCACTCCCTCAATTGGCAAGAAGGTTCAACCTTAACGGGTGCAGCCATATTTCTAGACTAGAAAGTCCTAATGGTCTTCTCTAATTCCTCATCTGTTGCAAATCGAGTTATTGTGATTTTCTACCATGCGGGTTATTGTGATTTTCTACCATGCATCTAACCAAAGTTTTCTAGATCTAGACAATCCTATCAAGTACATATATATATATATATATTTGTGTGTGTGTGCGTGTGCGCACGTGCATGTGTGTGTGTGCATGCGTGTGTGTATATATATATACACACATACATACATAGAAAGAAAAAAAAGAGAGAGAGAAGAATTCTAAAAGATAAGAGTCCAGAGAGTCCTAAAACTAAGAGTGATAGATGAGAAGAGTTTTTTTTTTTAATATTAGCAAACAAGTTGCAACAATCCAAGTCTAACTATGGTTCACCTAAGTCAAGACAGCTCCTAACTTCTAAGTTAGCCTTCGAGCACTCTGAGTTTAAAACTTACTAACCAAATTAGCCAGATAAGTGTAAGATCGATGGAAGGCTCTCTGTACTTTTGCAACGGACCTAATTAAGTAATCACCTTCCTTCGGGATAGAGATCCTTGAATCACTTGCCTAGACACCGATCAATTAGCTAGAACCCAATCTAATCCTTGGGCTTTCTTATTCTAGTGAGCTCGAATGTCCCTAGGGTCAGCATCTAATTGATTTTACTTTAGGCTTGGGTTATGCAAAAGCAGAGGGATGGTCTATAGGCTAAGAAAAGGTGATCAAATCTTCACCTTATCTTGTATTAGGGTTAGTATCCTAAAAGTCAATTATAAATATACAATGCACCAAGAAAGATGTCCAAGCATAAGTAGAAGATTTTTATTTTTTTTTTCGTTTTTCACTTCTCTATGTTAGTTAAGAGTTATGGAATGTTTTTTTCTTTTTTTGATTGTGTATTTTAAGTGATTATAAAAATAAAGTTTGAATTAAATTCAAATGTTAAGAGTCAACTTGAAATAAAAGGCAATGATTCAAATCAAGTTAGAATAAAAGGCTAGTAAAATAAGGCAAGATAAATATAGAGGATAAGAATCTAGTATTAAAAGAAGGGAAGGTAGTTAAGCATATAAGGTAATTATGTAATAAAATAAAATAGTAAATAAGAAATAATTATTTTATTTTATTTTTTTAGATTTGTTCCTTTGAACCAACGGTGCCAAGAATTTTTTGCATGTCATAGCATACTGAAGTTAACCCTACTCACTGATCGTATCCGTAGGGATCTAAGTCTGATTATTTCAAAAATAGAAAAAAAAAGATTGAGAGAAACTAATCAAGAGACAAGAAAATTACACTAAAAAGACTTTTTATTAATTTAATAAAGTATACATAAAATAAAAGATAAAAATATGATACAAGATAATTAACTTCAAGTTGAATCTTCTAGCTACACTCGATGATAGGTGCGCTTCTTTGAATCCTTCATCTTTTCTCCATGCAGACAGCGGTAGGATAGCTGGAAGGCTTGGTCTAGAAACTTCAAGAAAAAAAGATAAATGGAAGTAGAGAGATAATAAAGAAGAATGATAGTGGCACTAGGATTAGGATCTCTCCTAGATTTGATAGAAGGAATGCTAGAGTTAGGACCTCCCCTAGACTTTTTGGGCATGGAGAAGAGAGAGGAAAAAAGGGGGATGACAGTTGATAGATTTCTTGGGCATGAGGCTTATGGGAGATGATCCCTCAAAAGGGGTGTGAGACTATGGGGGCTTTGAGGGTGTATTTAAAGCGTGGAGGCTAGAGTTTCAAGAGAGTTTTAGGCATGGGGGTTGGCGTGTAATAATAGAAGAGAGGGGGTGCGTGCTTTTGGAGGCACATGTAAGAAAGAAAGAATGTCAGAGAGAGAGAGGGCTAGGAACATGAGAGGAGTGGGGATTATGGTAGCTTGGGACTTGAATTTGTGCATGAGAAAGAATTTAAGAAATGATGGGGCAGCATATGAGGACTTTGGATGTGGCGCCAAGTTTCTTCTAGGGTTTTTGGAGTGATGCCTTCAATGGGAACCATTAGATGGAGTGCTCTACTTATTCTCCACTTATTGATTGTTTGTGTTCACACTTGGATCTGGATGAAAGGTTATCTTCTAATCTGAGCCCTTGATTGGAAAGATTGCTTCTTGGCCTTTGATCTTGTTAGCTTACATCTGATCTCTTCATGAGTAAGTTGCGTTCACACTTGAATGGGAGCCAGTTGTCTGGTTCACTCGAATCTGAGCCAATTTGAATCTAATTTGAGTTGTATGTATCCAAACTCTTGATTACCTATAAAATAGATTAGAGAGTATCAAATTCTTAATAAATAAGAAGTAATTAAACAAAATATTATATCTCTAGTGACTTAATTTAAGTGTTTATCATATACCATGCCTAATGTAGTTTATACTTTGGGCATAACAAGTAGATTTCAAGCAGATCTAGGAGAAGATCATTGAAAAACTATGAAAAATATTCTTAAGTACTTAGAAAGGACTAAAAATATTTTTACTCTATATGAAAGAGCAATGAGTTGGAAGAGTTTCAAACAACAGGCTATACTGTCTCAGTTACTGAAGCAAAGTACATTACTGCAAGTGAAGCTACTAAGGAACCTATCTTATGAAGGAGTTTGTCATTAAGTTGGGTGTGGTTCCAGAGATTGAATATCCCATGTTATTTTATTGTGATATGATCAGGGTTATTGCTCAGGTAAAGGAATGAAGGTCTTATCAAAAATTCAAGCACATCCTAAGGTGCTTCCACCTCATTCATTATCGAAAGGCTAGATATGATCAAAGAATGAGTTGACACTAAGTACAATTATAGCGGACCCGTTCACTAAGGACTTGTCATTTCAACAGTTAGATTGTCACCTTGATAGCATGAGCATCAGGTATAGGGATGATTATTTTTAGTATAAGTGGGAGTTTGAAAAAATAGTATCCTACAAGCCAATCATATGGATGATGCGATGGAACTTTTCTATATTATCTTCCTACTTATGTAGATAATATTATTTATTTGATAATAATAAAAGATATTATGTTCCATTATATGCTGTATCTTATTTCATTTATGACTTAAATAAGATTATGATGAATCTCATAAATTAGGACAATAATTTTAAGACCATGATGAGATCATATCAGTGAGACTTAAAATCTCGACAGTCCTAATCTAAAATATTTTCAATCATAAGATTATTGAGTTGGAGGTCAATGTTACTTATAAGACTGACACATCCTATGTATACTCAATGGAAAGGATGATTGATATCACAATCACTTGTGTAAGAATACTAATACAAGGATGTGGGTACTCATTAAAGAATGAGTTTACTAAACTGATAAGTAGGGAGAACATCAAATGGTGTCTAATCAGCATATCAAAAGATGATTCTCTAATAGAAGTGATGCAAGTGATTCTTAGATCTGAGATCACCATAGTACCTTGTGTATATGGATATATGCTTTAGTCCATATCCTAGCATGACTCTTTGAGATATGTGTGAAATATTCTGAGCATGATAAAGTGTGTATGAAGGTTGTGAGTAATGAACAAAAAATTGGTCACTCCTTATAAGAGGAGAGAACATCCTATATAATATCATAGGATGATGACTTAGGAAGTCTTTGGTCAAACCAGAATGAAAATTAGAAAGAGTTTCTAATATTTCATCAATGGAGTCATCATCATTAGATTGAGATATGTATAGAGATTGAGATATGTATAGATAGGTATTTGAGCTTGACATGATTCTATGTCCATGACTTATCTGGTATATTGTATGATCGAAAGATTGAATTGTATAGTAACTTTTCATAAAAGGATGTTTTGATTATTCCATCAAAATTTTACATCTTCTAAGTGGTCATGACATATTACTAGACATCACTCTTGACTTGTAGGTGTTGGAAAATGTGTCCCAAGGCCAATTGTCTATCTATAGATGATTGAGCTCTTTATAATTTATATATGAATTATTGATAAATAAAAATTATTTTTGGTAAGTTCATCATAAGTGTGCATCTTTTTTTTGAACTCTTGTGTTATGATGAAATTCTTAGAACTATAATATAATCGATAAAAGAAGATTTATCAAATAGATCTTAAATTTATTCATGATCAAATGATACGTTATTAATAAGAACAATAATGTTTATCAAGTATAGGTCATTGTATAACATATGGGTTGGTTGTCCTCTTAATCAAGGAATATAGAGACACTAGTATGGCAAACAGGTGGGATGTAGGAGTACATCATCACTGAATAGTGACTCACCTGTGGAGGACTTTACTCTCAAGGATAGCTCATGAAGGATATAGACATAAGAGCCTCTTCGACCTGAGATCACCACGGTGACTTGAAGCAACTCACTATACTTTAGTATCAGACTATCTGTATTTCTAATACAATGACGAAAGGCTACTGGATACAGTCAAGTACTTGTGAAGTCGGTGTGTGAGTCAAGATGGGATTGATCCCTGCAGTTTATAGGAGTTAATGCATTACTGTATCTCAATCTAGTAAAATCTTGGTTAGGATAATCCTTATGATATGTTACAGAATTTGAAAAAGATTGAAATATAATATGGATGATTCATTTAGGGTTGACAGTGAAACCTTAGGTCGTTCTGAGCATTAGAGTCAAAGAGATGAATTATGTAGTAACCATATGCCGAGGTTTTTGAATGTTTCTTTGTAATTATTTGATCTATCCAAATATTGGGTATCATTGCTAGATGGTCACTTCGTCACTTCGATTAGTATAAGAAGTGATTCTTATGCTACCAACTTAGCATTTGAATCTATGGAGTCGCATACAAAGTAAAACAATGTAGAAAAGAATTGATCGAATATTTATGTATTCAATTTAAAAGTATAAGACTTGATTAAACATATAGATTTACTTATTTGAGAATTAAGTTATGAGTCATATAGAATTAAAGACTGACTATGTGCAGCTAGCACTACACATGAGGCACAGATTTGGTTTCGAAGATGAATTTGATCAAATCTATGATTCAAAAAATTATTAGAGATTAGATTTAAATCCTAATTACTTTAGATCAGATCTAATTTAATTAGGCTTGATTTTATTGAGACTAAATTAAGTTAATTATCTAAGTTAGACTTGGACCAAAATCTTAATTAGATTAGGATTAGCAGCTTTTTTGAATTTGATTCGAATCGGATTTGAATTAGATTCAAATTGAACCCAAATCTGAACCGAATTGGATTTGATACACTTAGCCATATTTTTCATACATCTCTCACCCCTATGGCTGACCAAGATGGAGGAGAGGGCGCTAGAAGCAGCCCCCTCCCCTTGGGTGTGCGGCATGGTGAAGGGAGGTGCAAGTTAGTGCCTCTCATACTTCCATTAGGAAACCTTATAGTTTAGGGAGTTTGGATTTGATTCAAACTCGAAGGATCCTATTCCTAACCCATGAAGGTCTTTGATTTGATCTAAGAACTTTTATCTATTTAAGGAGAGGTGTGGAGAAGAGAATAATCAATCAAGCATTGATCTTGGCATGGAGGCTTGGAGTGGGCATCCTCTCCTACGGTGTGTGATTCCCTTAGGCATCATCTCCTCTTGGGCATCCTCCCTTCCCTTAGTGTGGTGGCATGTGGGATATTCCCAAGCATAGAGATCAGATCTCAAGGCCTCCTCTCCTCCCCTTCTGAAGAAGAGCTTCATCTCTCTCTCCTACGTTGGTTGGCATGCGAGTGAAGTAAAGGATTTGGACATCCGAATCTCGCAAAGTAACAACCTTCAGAAATTTTTCAACCTTGATTAAGTCTTTCACTGTAAATCAAGGTAAGATTTCATAAATGTTACAAAAAATTTAATTGCTAATCTATTCAATTTTCTTTCTGGCATCCGCTATGATCGGCTAATTTTTTCTTCAATTGGTATCAGAATTAGGTTGTATGTCATGATCGCATAGCCTAATTTTTAGATTTTTTTAATTTTTTTGATCTAGTTTTGAACTAAAATTTTTGATATGATCAAACCTTATTTTGATCTGATATTCTTTGTATTTTTTTGATCTGATTTTGACCAGATTATTGGATCAAAATTAATCCCTGAAAATGATCTGTTAAAAATTTGTTTTAGCATAATTTTTTGTATAGATTTTTATTCTGATTTAAAATCTGATTATGCATGGATTTAAATCTATTTTTGAGAAATTTTTTTGGATGTATTTTAATTAGAGAATTGATATTTGAGTCAGGCTTAGATCTGAATCTGTTTGACAGAGTTTCATGATCTAATTTGAGCAACACATCTATACAAGTTTGATCATATCTCAAATCAAAATTTTCCTATATAATCAAATGTATATTTTGAATAAATTTTTTTATTTTTTAGATTTGAAATTAATGATTCATGTGATGATATGATTAAGGTTCAGATCTAATTAGATTAGATAAAAATTCTACATATTATCATGTTATGCATACGATATGAACCAAATTTTTTTTTTACATATGTGATATATAGTGTTGAATTGTTCTTAGTAGCCAAGTACTTAAAATTGAGTTGATCACCATAGCCGTCCAGTCATAGGAAGAAGTAGGGATTAAATTTCCTCTCTTACCCAATCAACGGATTTTTCTTGTGATGTGTAGGGATACCGATGTGATTATATCTCATGTAAAAGAAAGGTGAAAGAAAATTCTAAAATTGTTCTAATCATAAATAAATTTAGATTAGATCTAAAAATTTTATGATTTATTTTTTGCTGATTTATGTAAAACACTCAGATCTGAAAATTAGTTTCATAATCTAAAATTAATGACATATGATGTAAGGTTTTGTATGAAAACTTTTGTAAAATAGTTTTACAATTTGAAATTATTTCAATACAAAATTTTATATACTTAATTATGAATTAAGATATGATTATTAAAAGATCAAGATTTTCAAATTGAAGATATTAAAGGCACCTCATAAACCAAGAGTTGTGGGTTAGCTTGAATCAGGCTACCTAACTGGGTTAGACCTAGGATTAGTGACAAATATAGACCAAATAGAGAAATTGATTAAATATAATCAATAGTTGAATTAGATTATGTCAAAATTTTTTTAAGATCAACCTCAATAATTGTAGCTTGATCAAGTCCATATTTTTGATCAAATCAAATAAACCTGATTGTGGCTTAGTGGTTGAGTTCGAATCTTTTGGCTGATCAAATCAAAATTAATCAACCAATTGGTGTCTCAGATGAGTTCGGTAGTTCGATCAAAATTTTTAATTGGAAGCATACTTATCTGGCCTATATGATGTATAAGGCAAGCATTGGCTATCCTTCTATCGATCTCACTTACCTGACCAATTTGGTAGATTATGTTAAGATTAGGTCACTGAAAGATTCAAGTTGACCCATGCCATTAAGGTTAATTACTGTGACTGATTCAGGTGTTCTTGAGCCAGATTATTTTTAGTCCTCTTCGATGACTTGGTGAAGTCAGTGGGAGGATCATTGAAATACTGGTTAATCTCTTCTCTTTATTTTTAATTAATTAATTAAATCTTATAAATTATTAGATTTTTAAAATGGCACAGTTGTGAGGATAACTAGTTCACAGCCTCCCATTAAGATGCATGATAATGGGTTCAGTATTCTAATAAGTATTGGAGGTGCAAATATCTGGTGTTTATTGGATATTGAAATTATCATTCATCATATGATGACTTTGTTGCATTTTTCAGATCAATGGTCAGGTTGGCCGAGCAAACTTGAGTCTGGGCATTCGTATGTTAGATGCATTGGGTATGCTCATGCTAATGGTTAGACCTAATCAAGATTTTTAATGGAGGCACAAATACCTGCTGAAGAGATACCTGGGGCAAAACATATTACTAACAATTATTTAAAAAAATAATTGGTTAAAAACCTACCCATAGATGCACAGGGGTTGGTCGAGCAAACTCGGGCTCGTGTGCAGTCAATGTGGATTCTAGTACCTACTAAGACATTAATGTAATTCCTCGAATTGAAGATAGAGACTACTAATTCGTATAAAATAGTAAGAGAACTTTTAGACTAAAGTTCAAATCTTTAAGATTAAATAATTCATATACTAATAGATCTTATATTCTCTTTTTTAGAAATAACTAATACTTTATCGCTCAACTCACCGTTGGACAGCGACATGCTCATTGGATCTAATTTCGATAGTTGGTATTGAAAGCTCAAGATTATTTTAGAGAATGAGAGAATCTTGTATGTACTTACAGATCCGACACCGAGGAGCCTGTCTCCAATGCTCATAGTACAGTTAGAGACACTTACCAAAACTGACTCAATTATCGAGTTATTGTGCATTGCATTATGAGGGTGGCTATGAACGATGAGTTCAGCCAAAAATTTGAGGCTGCTCAGCTGGAGAAAATTT